>NC_060126.1:288853289-289156319 GCF_021461395.2 Schistocerca americana
CTTCCGATCTTCCAAATACTCCGGAAAATCTTCTTTCGGATTAAGATCGGATGACGCAACAGCCCAGTTGAGGGAGGATGGCGCGCCTGATTGTTCGTCATACCGGGGATGTTTACATGCAGCTCTATAAACACAACCGTTCTCATCTTGCAAGACTGAAGCATCCGGATAATCATCAGGAAGTTATAGAAGAAAGACAACAGCAGGTCACTGCGATTGTTGAAACATACAACCTGGTACATGTTCACGTTAACCTAAATGACTAAACCCACGTCATGGCAAGACAAAAACACCCTAAACATCACAGAACCACCTCTGACATCAACTTCATCCTCCACAGACTGCGGGCTAAATGCCTCGTGGGCCACTGAAGCTCTGCACCCCTTGTATCATTTGAGAAATGGCGAAGTCACGACTCGCCAGACCAGACCACATGCTTCCAGCCAGACAGTTTCGACGTTTTGGCCTGATGAAGACGTTCAGCTTCATCTGCTACTGAGAGCAGCTGCATTTTCCGAAATATCCGGCTGTAAACGTACAGCGCATGCAGTCCCCTTCGCAATGTTAGCTCGGAAACTAGATAGAATGGATCTGCATTCACTGACAGCGACAGTTCCTATCGGCTTTTGTCAACACGCGACGCCTGCCGCTCTCGGTTACGAACATTTTATGACTACGAGTGGATCTTCGTAACGATCGAATGATAATGGGTTGCCAAAAAATGTAGCTAATTATGAATATTAGTTGTAAGCCTTTTAACTTAGGTGGAGGTATACGCACATTACAAACCTCTTTCATCAGCCCATTCAATCTGTAAGCAATCAGCCCTCAAACACCGAACAAGGCTGAGTTCAAAAGTCCAGTGACCAGAACAGTGAGCATTATCCTTAGTCAGGCTTTTACACAGAGAACGACTTGCAGAGCGTGCTTGTACCTACTTCTGGACGACGGTTATCTGTCTTTGTCGTACATTTTTATGCATGTCACTCTCACTGTGACGAGTACTTGAACTTAAGGTTTCGATTAGAGCAACAGAATGTGCCGCTTCCATGGTTCGTTGTCTGCATTACCATACGTTACTGTGTATTCCCGAATCTTAATAAAGTTATAGGCTGGAGTGGCCTCCTTTTCTGGGAATTTACTGAAAATCTAGTAGGCTTCATTTATGTTTTACACTTGCTGTAAATATAAACTAGTGTCTATGCTCTTCTGTATATTCATTGAAAATACTTAAAGAAGCAATAAAAAGCAGACCTCTAAGCCAATCCAGAGTCTCATATCCTTATCATCCCAATTTCTACGTCCGTAGTTTAACATCCAAGTCTTTCTGTACTGTCTCCGCCCACAGTGACCAAAAAAAGTCTCAGCTTGACCCCATCGACGTTTCACTCCTGTAGGCAGCCGAAAAATCTCAGTGCGACCCCATCGCTGTTTCGCTCCCGTGCGCAGCTACTCGTGTGCGAAGAAACGTATGATCTTGAATCACGAATCATCTGTGATCTGAGCGTGAGTTTCCAAATAAGTATGTCCCGACCCTCGCCAGTTTACGACATCTGGTAGACTCGTTGACATTCCATTTTGATACACCAAGAAATCGAGCAACACCATTCACCATGTGATCGCAGGCACATCCAGTTACGAAAGACCTAAGCACTCCACTGTCTCGTCTCCAGTTCGACCAATCTTGCTGCGCTGATTCTATACAACTGACTGGCAGTTACCTACCCTCACCGTAATGAGTCAAATGAGAGGTGGACGTGACCGTTTGATACCTGTCCTGTGCCATCTAAAGCGCTCCAAAGGGACAGTGTGCTCTTTTAAGGTGGTGACTTATTTTTTCGTGTGAGTTGTATTCGGGAAGCCCTGAACTACATCACAGATGATGCATCGGATATGAATGGTGTGACTGGTAGTGTGTCTTACCACAGGCTCCGCCACGACTGCCTTAGCGACGGGGGCGGCGTAGGCGACTGCGGGCGCGGCGACTACGGCTTTGGCGATGGGCGCCGCGTACGCGACGGCGGGGGCGGCGTAGGCGGCGGGGGCGGCGTAGCCACCGGACGCGTGCAGCACGTTGCCGTATTCGTCCTCCAGCGGCAGCGCCCCGGCCAGCATCGCCGTCGCCAACAGCACCACCACCTGCCACAGAAAGCACCGCCTCACGTCGTACTCGCCTCCGAAAAGCAAAGCTGGTAAACGGTCTCGACATAAAGAGGATAATTTGTACAGTGGCCTGGCTACAGGTAAGGGCTTTCCCGGTATTGGGTTTGTAGAGTCTTCAGACTCATAGAACGCACGGTGGGTTGTTGAAATTTCTTTTAATTGTACAGTCTCACACGTCTCATTTCAGTCGAACAGTACTCATATCGCCGGTCGGGGTGGCCGAGCGGTTCTAGACGCTACAGTCTAGAACCGCGCGACCGCTCCGGTCGCAGATTCGAATCCTGCTTCGGGCGTGGATGTGTGTGATGTCCATAGGTTAGTTAGATTTAAGTAGTTCTAAGTTCTAGGGGACTGATGACCTCAGAAGTTAAGTCCCATACTGCTCAGAGCATTTGAACCATTTAGTACTCATATCGTGCATGAACAAAATATTTTACTCGAGGTGTGATGTGCAAGCAACATACGAAGTTGAAGGAAATTCGTGGGGATCTTCCACTACTCCTGAAGAGAGTCTGCGACTTAAGTAATGAAATAAAATGTGCCGTTTTGGATTTTTGTTGTCTTGTTCTGGATGCCCTATTAAGATATTTGCTAAAGGAAGATTTTGGAATTCCGTTTTGTATACGAAAACTTGCTACATAACACGAGAGTGCATACAGTTAAACTCACAAAGAAACGTACCAAACATTTACAGTACGAAGAAAAATTTGACATCCGTCTAAGCACGAAATGCATAAAAACAGCACAAATTCCATAATCCCATCTTTGAAATAAATTTAGTTTCAAACAGAAAAAGAGAGACACTGAATGCGACACACGGCTGCTTTTGGCAGAAGATGAAGTCTTAAAAACCAACATATCCTTGAGAAGAAGTGATAAAATAAATTCCATCGTGTTTAAATCTGCACTAAGGGCTGTGTGACCAATGAAATGGTAGGCATCTCGGGAGTAAATAATATTTGAATTTGTGAATGTGAAACACTTCTATACGTGATGGGTTCTTCTTTTATTAATTCCAAAAACGCCTGGGGCATGACATTTCAAAACGGTGTTTTCAGTCGTTGAAACATACAATCTATAGGACCTGTGGTACTGCTATCCCACCTTAAACGTAAGGTGAATCCTCGTCTACACTCCAAAGACAAAACTGCCCTGGAAACGGAGGGTGAAGAAAGTGAAAGATATCGGGAGAGAGAGAGAGAGAGAGAGAGAGAGAGAGAGAAAAAGACAGTGTCTGAGAGAGAGAGAGCTAAAATTAAATAATTCCTTGAAGACAGAATGCGTAACAGTCCACATCACTACAAGTGCATCGTATTACTCTATGACTGTATGCCGCCAATGACTGTGACGTACGCTCCACTATGGGCTATACATGCAAAAAATTATAGTATGCGAAGAAGGTCAACAAGTGTGTCATAAAAAAATACAAATTACAGTTTCAGGTAGGGTGTAAATTCTTTCTAGTGTACCACGCAAATGACAAAAAAATAATGAAAAATCTATGGAATAATGAATTCTTATAAAATGCGATTTGTTTAATTCTGTTTCTCATGAACGTATAACAACTTTAAGGTGCCCTTTTTTCATTTCGTAAGTTTTTATTTTATGTAATAGAAATTGTATTCAGTTGCTTAAGTGTAAAGAACTTTTACATAATCGACACGAAAATTTCATAAACAATGAAAAAATTAAAAGCAGGTTAGCTACTGGTTTCATTTAGAAGAATAATTAATTCCAAAGCCAACTTTTAACGTCTGTAAGTAATACGTAGTACACGCAACCGCAACAACGTAAGTATGCAACATCTAATATGTGTAAAAATGTTTCGATAGATAACGCTCCAGTGAATGACATTTCTATTCGATAGCTGACGCCTTTGTCCCGCAATTTACGCAGTGTTGACGTATTTACAATCGGATCTGGCAATGTTAGTTTTAATGGGTGGCCGGATGCCCTTCCTGACGCCAACTCTTACCTCCCTGGGACGGAATCAGTGTACCCCAGCTGATTGCGCCTTGTGTAGATCATGAAATAGTGCGAACGGGTTTCAAATGTCTTCGAATCGTGTAACTGAGGCGGAACGTGGGGACCAGCCCGGTATTCACCTAGCAAGATGTGGAAAACCGCCTAAAAACCACATCCAGGCTGGCTGGCACTCCGGCCCTTGTCGGTAATCCGCCTGGCGGATTCGATCCGGGGGTGGCGCGCCTACCCGAGTCCAGGAAGCAGTGCATTAGCGCTCTTGGCTAACCTGGCGGGTGTCCACTGAATGATAATATGGAAATCTTTTATGTGTCACGTCTGGGAACTGTATGTCGAAATACATTCTTTAGTTAAAGAAAAATAAAGCTTACAATAATCAAAAAATCACATTTCTCACTATCATTGTAGGTTGCACAGACTTTCCTAACACAAATAAATTCTTTGTTGTATTTTTTTATCATTATGCTGTCTCGACGTTCCTTGACGATACTTCTAACATTGAACAGGTTTGTCTCAGACATTGTGGGATACTGGAGATCTGGTTCGACCTGGAGGCGTACACGTATAGCCCGATGGCTAAGGCGACCGCTCGCGAAAAGCAGGAAATCCTGGTTCGTGTCCCACTCCGGCAGAAATTTCAAATGGTTCAAATGGCTCTGAGCACTACGCGACTTAACTTCTGAGGTCATCAGTCGCCTAGAACTTAGAACTAATTAAACCTAGCTAACCTAAGGACAACACACACATCCATGCCCGAGGCAGGATTCGAACCTGCGACCGTAGCGGTCACGCGGTTCCAGACTGAAGCGCCTTTAACCGCACGGCCACACCGGCCGGCGCAGAAATTTCCATTTGTGTAAGGTTACATACATAGTCACTCCTTGAGTATCGAAATCTGTACAGTACACGTAGCGGGCTAGCGCAGCAGAAGTGTCGCCAAGAACTCCCCAGTGATCGAATAGCACGGTTTGGCGCCAACCGCCACGGATGGCGCGGAAGGCAGGTGGTAGTGGGGAGTCGTGGCTGGATGTTGTACGTGCCTGGACGATACATGGACGATACATGGTCACGTGGTGTGAGAAATGGACGGAGTAGAGAATTCATCAATATTAGAAGCGAGTCGTTAGCAAAGACCGGTAGAAGTAATAGTTACCTCAGGAAAGTAATAACAAGCCGAAATACGAGTGAACGTCAGTGCGTGTGCGCAGAAACGTTAGGAACTTGCACTGTGCCTTATGCTAGAGACAATAAATCTTCCAGTTTGATGAAACCAGTGTCTCCTTTTGAATCCTTTTCATGCGCATTAGATTGAGTGTGAAGGTTTTTTTATGGCAAGTGTGGTGACTTTGATGGTGTATGTACCGGCAGACACACTGTTCCATTTTTAGTCTTCAGGTGTGTGTACCTCGCGAGTAGAAGGAGATTAGAGTTTAACGTCCCGTCGACAACAAGTTCATTTGAGACGGAGCATAAGCTCGAACTAAGGGAGTATGGTGAAGGAAATCGGCCGTGCTCTTTCAAAGGAACCACCCCGGAATTTGCCTGAAGCGATTTAGGGAAATCACGAAAACCTAAATCAGGATGGCCGGACGCCGGTTTGAACCGTCGTCCTCCAGAATGCGAGTCCAGTGTGCTAAGCACTGCGCAACCTCGCTCAGTGGGGAGTTAGACACCCACTCTAAGCTGTGCAGCATAAACGTTGACCCGATTGCCTTGATTATATCAACGCAGTTGGATTTAGAGAGAAACTTTGCCGCGATATGTACGAATAAGCGAGTAGGCATCTTACACGTGTCACCAACAGGTATTCCTTCAATACCTAATGCAGCTGGTGTCAAAATTATTCGCAATTGTGGCTAATATTTGGGAATGTATTCTGTGTTCCCAGCAGCGGGCCGCGCACAGGTTTCGGTGTTGACACAGAAAGCTGTGCGCGCAGCTGTCAGTTGGCCTGTCATGTCACCGAGGCACGTCCCGGTAGCCGCAGAAGCGTGCGCTGAATGCGTCAAGCGAGCACGCTACCCGAAACGCTAGCAGCTCTCTAGTCACGTGCCGCTGCACCTGCGTGCGCCGAAACTTTCACAGTTATTTAGAAAATTAACTCTCCGTCGCAATCTGTGCACGCATTTCCTTTAGAGTTCCCACGTGTAATTGCGCACGCAATGAAACCCGTTTCTCCTTCTAGTTTACCAATTTTTCTCGTGTTCACATGTTCTCTAACTTAGTAAACTTCTCATCTGCTGCCTTTTATTGTCTGAAAAATAATAACAGCGAGGAATAAATGAAATTTAGCAGTACATCGACATCATTACCATTTGAGAATTTGGTATCAGCTTTTATCGGGAAGCAGTTCGCCAGTGCGATTGTTAACGAACAGTTCCTATATTCTCAAGCACTTTTGCAAGATCATAGATTATGTAAACCATAGATAACCTCAACCTGGGTGGAGATTTGAACCTTGGTTCTCCCAGTTTGTTAGCCATTGTGACCCCTCTGAGGCTGTCCCATCGGACAAGGGTTTAGCGCACCTGCACGAGCAAATTTTCGACGACAACTCTTCAGTTACTCTTTCCTGAGTGACTCTTTAATTTTACGCTACTAACAACTGTAACACATTTTGTGTCCGTTCTCTTCCTCCCACATCCGTTCATTTCAACTAGTCACTGCCACAGATTGCTCTGAGTCATTAAGCTCTTGTCTTTAGTAGCACCACGAATTGCTCTGATATTCTTGCTTGTTGAACTCTTGGAGGTAGCAATGTTCTTTCAATGAAGACATGTCATTTTTTTCAGTGCATGCATTTTGCTTTGTTCACTTTTTAATGACTTCGTTCATATGTATTAGTTCACAACCACATATATATCTTTTACTGTTCACTGTATAAATTGTTTGTCACAGACAATTTATTTAAATTTTTTCTTGATTAATTCTCATGCAGATTTACGGCCCCCAAATTCCTGTGTCCCATACATTATATTCTCAATACATTTGTCCCTGTCTCGGTTGCTGTAATAGCCTTCGCTAATCAAATCGTATTGAATAATGTATTGTGTATTTCCATGTTTATTGAAATCTGTAATTCTGCTTAAAATGTAATATTATTAAGAAATCATATTGAGGCCAGTTCTTTAATTCCAGAGCAGAGCGCCGTGAATTCTCCGCGGATAACTTCATTTGCCTTTCAAATCCATCGGCGCTGGTGGTAATGACCCATCTGTTAGTTAGCCTCCAACATATGGACGGCGCGCGTAATCATCGTGCTTTTATGGCTCGCCTGTTTTCTAATTAGCCCTCACACTGACGCCGTAAAGAAAAGATAAGAGACTCTATAGCGGAAGGCTGCATCTGAGCGAAACAGCCGGAAACGATCGCCATACTCGTCCCAGTTAATAAGGATTTTCTCTAGCTAAATGTTCAGAAAAATGGTGAAGCACATGAGCCAGAACGAAGTTGAATTCAAATCGAAGCCTTTATCGGCCCAGTTTTAAACATTTTGTTGACCATCCCTTGTCGTTGGGTCTGTCTGAGAAATCTTAACTGATATCACAATCAGAAATTTTCTCATAAATTTTCCTCTTTCATCGTTTGCACCTCGCGTTTTGACTCCAATATACTTAAAGTACGAGTTTGATCATTTAACGAACAAAGCATACACGCCACTGTTGCTAGCTCTGAATCTCCAAATCACATCATATTCCCAGTTGGTATATTTTCCTATATCTACAGAGCAGCTGAATCTATCGTCGAGATGACGCATTCAGTACAGTATGAAATGCTGCTGAACATGAAAAGGATGTGTCTCAGTTCCTATCAGGTTGCTGCTGAAAGTATACAATTATCTTGGTCCGTCTGTCAATTTTAGAAACTGCCGTTCGTAACACGACGAAAGTAGCCAATTTTGGGCTACTGAAGATCACTCAGAGGAATATCTCCTAAGTTATTGACGTCCGCAGCTCGTGGTCTCGCGGTCGCTTTCTCACTTCCCGAGCACGGGGTGCTGGGTTCACTTCCCGACGGGTTCAGGGATTTTCACGTGCCTCTAGATGAATGGGTATTTGTGTTGTCCTCATCATTTCATCGTCATTCATTAAAGTGGCGAGATTGGACTGAGGGAAGGTTGGGAATTTGTACGACCGCTGATAACCGTGCAGTTGAGCGTCAAACAAACCAAACATATCATAAAAAATTATTGATTTTTGTAGCCGATTCATATTAACTGCTGAAATACAAGTAGCGTAGCAAAGACGAAGCCATCGAGTGAGGTAGCGAATTCGAATTCAAGAGGAGGGCGTTTCGACTCCCAGTCCAGCCATCAAGACGCAGGTTTTCCATTCTTCCCCCAAATCGCTTTAGGTACATGGTGGAATGGTTCCTTTGAAACAGCCACGGTCTGTATCCTATACCGTCCAGATTTTTCACTCCATCTCTGATGACCTGAAACGTTAGACCTCATTATTTGGCTTTTAGTGGGTTTATCAATACGGAGCAAAGCCCCTTTCCAATGGACCAGTGCTGATTTCACTCGAGGTAACTCGAGCTTATGCTCCATGTAAAATGACCGCACTTTCGACGGGACGTAAAACACTAGTCTCCCTTCTTACATGTTCGATTCACAGAAGTTACTGAATTTTTAGTTTCGTACGTTCATAATTTTCCGTGAGTCCTTGTCAGTTGCGAATATCAGCTGTGCATCTAAGTGGTAATAGTCTGTGCTAGTGGATGTGATCTGCACAGTCTCCACGCCACATCAGTCAAAGTCTTTGTGACTTCTGTCCTTTACGTACCAGACACCCGGAATATATTTCCGCCGGACGGACTGCTGTAAGCTTGTGTTACTGTCGTATTACTGCACAGCACTACCATCAGCTCCTCAGCACCAACTTAACGAGCGCAGGACAGCTGTAATGGCTCACGAGCAAGTACGCTATACAAACTCGATTGCTGCCGTCTACTGTGAGACGTAAGCTCTCGCTGATGCGTTACACAGAACGTAAACGTTCTCGTAGTTTAGAAATGAAGCGCTCACGTGTTTCCTGTCAGTATTGTTACTATTGCAGTATATTCCTGTACCTTACTCGCAAATTCCGTAATTACTGGCTTTAAAAAATACTTTTTTGCATTTGTACGTAATAAGATCGACTATGAAACAAACTCGGATAAATAAGATGCTCAGGAGATCAGCAAAAGAGGTCAATGTTTAGGCAGAATCCCAGATCTCATATTTCTTTCCGGAGCCTCACATATTTCAAAATTCCACAAGCTACAAACGGAGCATCGCCAAGGATAACGTTCGCTCGAAGATACGTGCTCCTCCGTAACCGAAGTCGTAACTGTCATTCTTAAATGGATGCTGGGAGTAATCAGTGGACAAAGTTTACTTTTCAAGCTGTTGCATTAGTAACGTTAGTGGCTTGTTTTTATGCCAGATCGTCCGACGCCGGGCGACTCACTTTCTTAAGCGGAGGTTCGTGCCCGGACAAGATGCACTTCTGCAGCTTTCCCAACAATTATGTTGATGCAGGCGATAGTGCAGCCAACAAGCGCAGATTATCCCGCAGGTATGGCCTGGGGAGAAACCAAACCGCCATTTGCATTAACACCTGCTCCAACCAGGAAGTAGAGATTCATCGCGATCCGTTGGAAAACTGAACGTTCTTTCGTTCTGCACTTAGATTTCTCTATAAACAGCAATTCCCAAGGGACTTTGGAAGGAAAAATGTCTCTACAAGTTTTTCTTCGTGTACTCGGACTGCATTTTTGCACGTTTCAACAGGTCCTGGTTCATTTCTTGTACAGTGTACATTCTTTCGTCATTCACGTCGGTGCTCTATTCTTGTAGCAATGAGACCATAACTGACAGCACTCAAGAAGTTGTCTAGAACAGACCTCGAGATGTGTGAAAGACTCGATAGACAGAAATTCTTATCATTACATCAGGGTACTAATGACATTACAGTGCCACTGCCACTGGTGTTCGAAAATTCCTACCTTTTTTTTTTCCTTCCTTCTTCAAGCATTTGGTATGTTGTACCGAGGGAGAAGCACTCACTTCACAGCAGGAAATATACAACTATGGCAGTCTTTGTTACGCTTTGATAAGTAAAAGATTTGTTTCTTTCTTGTAGTATCCTTAAGGCACTTAAGATGATTGCCAGACTGGCTTCTGTCGATTACTCCCCAACCTTCCTTCTTCAATAGCTTGCCCTACTTCTCTGGAGTCCGAGTAAAAAAGCCGGCATTTGACAGCTGGCGAGCGATACTAATCCCGCTGCAGTACACTAATGAAGAGTCTAGAAGTATCAGCCACAGCTGTTGTTGACACTTCCGCTGCGCAAAGCATTGTACGTGCCAGTTCTTAGTAAATAATTTTTTCTGTG
Organism: Schistocerca americana; assembly: GCF_021461395.2. NCBI lineage: Eukaryota > Metazoa > Arthropoda > Insecta > Orthoptera > Acrididae > Schistocerca > Schistocerca americana. Next base: position 288,863,813 of record NC_060126.1, read on the forward strand.
TGCGAAAATTTGAAGGATTTCAAGAAAAAACTTAACACTAACACTAATTACAACTAAGAACAGACTTTTGCATGCTTAGAGACGCTTTAGAGTTCTACGTAATTCGTGAATTTCAGAATTTTTGCGTGACTTTTCTATAGGAGTGGCTTTAAAGCGATATATTATCGCGGCCTATAGCGGAAGTCGGAGCGTAGTGGTGGGTATTTGCGGACAGTACTTGTTGCGATAACGTCCCATCTCTGGACCTCAAACGTCCGCTGCTGATGTAAATTGAATCGGACTGTAATGGCCTCTACACCGACAACAACACACTAACCTCCCTTACAACTTACAGCTGTCCTCACACATTTGCGCGCAGGACATTTGGGAAAAAAGGGTGCAATTACGAAATACTTGACTCAAATAAGTGAAACAATTTGGTGAAAGTAGTACTGAGAGACCAGACTTTCTTCTGTTTCAGACGTCCAGTGTGCTTAATTGTTTTACGGTAATGTAGTGGGCAGAAAGAAAGAAAAGTTTGTAGGCGGTCCTCAACCGATAGAGAAAGATCGCGGAGCGGTGTGCTAGAGTGGTGGGAAACTAGATCAGAGGCGGAGGCGGAGGCAGACAGCGAGTTACTGACCTGCGCGTTGAGAGCCATGTCGCTTCTTGGAGGCTGGCGAGGAGAGCGGTGCCTGGATGAGGCGGCCAGCGTCTTTTATAGGCGGAGGGGCGGCGGCGGCCCCGGGGGTGGGGGTGGGGAGGGGGCGGCGCCGGACACTTTTACCGGCCCCACCCTTCACCAACCACCGGGCAGCGCCGGACCGCGCCGCGTCGCGCCACACGCGTCTTTACGTAACTTCCGACGGCCGTCGAAGTTTGACCGTTTGGGACTAAATACATATCGAACACCCTCTTCTAGCCTCACTTCTAATTCCTTCACATATTTTGTTCCCGGTAATCACAGGAACTGGTCCCACAATGGCTATTGTAGCTAGGATCCTTCCCGAGAATGTGACAGAAATGTACATTATGTATTGCGGAATCAGTTGACCACTGTGTCGAAAGGGGGAGCCGGCAGTTTAATAGGGGGCGAAGAGTGTTCTCCCTAAAGAAGCAGTCACGTAGGAATGGCTTAGTCAGGAGAGTTCAGTGACTTCTAACTTGTATTAGTCTCTAAATTTCATCAAAGAAGACCAGGAAGACCTCATGTACGACGGGCAGCGACTGTCAAGCATTGCGGAGGATGGTAGGAAAAAATCGTATGGAATCATTGATAAGAACTGTGAATTCTAAGAAACTACCAGTACTCCAACTACAGTACTGGCCATTAAAATTGCTACACCAAGAAGAAATGCAGATGATAAACGGGTATTCATTGGACAAATATATTATACTAGAACTGACACGTGATTACATTTTCACGCAATTTGGGTGCATAGATCCTGAGAAATCAGTACCCAGAACAACCACCTCTGGCCGTAGTAATGGCCTTGATACGCCTGGGCATTGAGTCAAACAGAGCTTGGATGGCGTGTACAGGTACAGCTCCCCATGCAGCTTCAACAATATACCACAGTTCATCAAGAGTAGTGACTGGCGTATTGTAACGAGCCAGTTGCTCGGCCACCATTGACCAGACGTTTTCAGTTGGTGTTCGGCTGCTGCCCTGGCCAGCACACTCTCCAGAGAGTGTGCTGGCCAGGGCAGCAGCCGAACATTTTCTGTATCCAGAAAGGCCCGTACAGAACCTGCAACAGGAGCTCATGCATTATCCTGCTGAAATGTAGGGTTTCGCGGGGATCGAATGAAGGGTAGAGTCACGGGGCGTACCACATTTGAAATGTAACGTCCACTGTTCAAAGTGCCGTCCATGCGAACAAGAAGTGACCGAGATGTGTAACCAATACCATTACGCTGGGTGATACGCCAGTATGGCGATGACGAATACACGCTTCCAATGTGCGTTCACCGCGATGTCGCCAAACACGGATGCGATCATCGAGATACTGTAGACATAACCTGGATTCATCCGAAAAAATGACGTTTTGCCATTCGTGCACCCAGGTTCGTCGTTGAGTACACCATCGCAGGCGCTCCTGTCTGTGATGCAGCGTCAAGGGTAACCGCAGCCATGGTCTCCAAGCTGAAAGTCCATGCTGTTGCAAACGTCGTCGAACTGTTCTTGCAGATGGTTGTTGTCTTGCAAACGTCCCCATCTGTTGCCTCAGGGATCGAGACGTGGCTGCACGATCCGTTACAGCCACGCGGATAAGATGCCTGTCATATCGACTACTAGTTATACGAGGCCATTAGGATCCAGCACAGCGTTCCGTATTACCCTCGTGAACCCACTGATTCCATATTCTGCTAACAGTCATTGGATCTCGACCAACGCGAGCAGCAGTGTCGCGATACGATAAACCGCAATCGCGATAGGCTACAATCTGACCTTTATCAAAATCGGTAACGTGATGGTACGCATTTCTCCTCCTTACACGAGGCATCACAACAACTTTTCACCAGGCAACGCCGGTCAACTGCTGTTTGCGTATGAGAAATCGGTTGGAAACTTTCCTCATGTCAGCACGTTGTAGATGTCGCCACCTTCGCCAACGTTGTGTGAATGCCCTGAAAAGCTAATCATTTGTATATCACAGCATCTTTTTCCTGTCGGTCAAATTTCACCTCTATAGCACGTCATCTTCGTCGCGTATCAATTTTAATGGCCAGTAGTGTACCATTGTGCATACGGAGGTGAAATGAATGGTGTACAATGGTTCAGCAGCTCCTCATACACCAAACATTTCTGTACTCAGTGCTGGTGTAAAGTGCTGCGCCACCGGACAGTGGATGATTGGAAACGAACGATTTGGAGCGATGAATCATGCTGTACGCTACTACAATTAGATTTGAGGGTTAGGTTTTGGAGAAAGCCGGGGGAATGTTACCTGCCCGTCATAGAAGTGCCAACAGTCAAGTACTGAGGAGGTTGTGTCACCGTATCTCGGTGTGTTTCGTGGTTAGAGTGTGGTCCCTATTAATTGCATTTTATAAAATGCTAAATTCTGAAGGATATGTTTACACAGTTGAGTACAGCGTACAGTAGGGGAACATTGCTCAGACATTGAGTATTTCAACATGACAACGGAACTTCTTATAATCCAGTATCTGAGGTGGAGTGGTTTGTGGACATTTACTATCCTGAAATCGACTAGCCTGCCCAGAGTTCCGAACTGAAGGTAATGGAACTCGTTGGGGACGATTTTCTTCCATTATCATTAATTTTTGTGTCTTTGGCTCTTGAGGAAGAAATGGGCTGCTGTTTCTCCACGGACTTTTAGGCACCTTATTGGAAGAATCCGCTGCAGAGTTCAGCCCGTCATAAACGCAAAGACAGACACATCAAATGTTTATGTACACTAACAGGTGCACGGATACTTTTGATCAGATAATGTATTATATTATTGCCTGCAAGATGTCAATAGGTGACTGAATAGGGAAGCATACACCCAAAGAGTCACGAATTTTGCTCTTCTTTCGTGCTGCAGCAATACATACTAAAATGTAGCAAATATTGCCCTGATACGATGCGTTTCCAAAGTGTTCTATAGAAATCGAGGTTTAAGGTTTTACGAGGCTCGTGGAAATCTTACAACAGCGCAACACGTCGCTGGATATCGTTAGAGCAACCGGCTAAGGCGCACACTGCATTTGAGTGTCGCCATTTTTCTTCAGCATTGCATTGCTTCAACGAACCGCGTTTGTTAGAAAAGGGATAGTTTATTCGTGGTAAGGTATAATTGAACCACAATAACGAATCGAGATAAAATGACGTTTATTTATGGATACAATCATTTGCGTGTTAAAATGGTTTTGCGGTTAAGTCATTACAATTACATTTGTTCTTTGTTATCGTCAGGCGACAGTATTTTGGGTAATATCACAGATCAGAGAGGTTTCCCGATGACACTGTAACTCCGTCAGAGATTACAAAGCACGTATTATCAGTTTATCACCATGAAGAGTGTCTTCAAAACATTGCAAGATGACGATTAGCAAACGAAAAGCTAGGCTAATGCAATGTAGTCGAATCAATTCATGCGATACTGAAGGAGGTACATTGCTGAATGTATCACTAAAACTAGTAGATGAGTTTTGCTGTCTGACAAGCAAAATAACTAATGATTGCAGAATTAGAGTGGCAATTAAAGGCAAACTGGTAACAGCAATATAAGAATTTCTGGAAAAGAGAAATTATTTAACATAGACTATAAATCTACGTATTATGAGGGTTTTTGAAGGTGGTTGTCTTCTGGAGTGTTGTATTGAAGGAAAGTGAAACATAGACGATAAACCAGAGAAGACAATGGATCTTTTGAAATGTGGTGCTACATAATAACGCTGGAGTTTAAATGGGTAAATCTTAATAAGTAACGGGAGAGGGGGAGTGGGGTACTGAATATAGCTGGGGAAATATAAATTATAGCTCAGCTTGGGGGGGGGGGGGGGGGAGAGAGTACTGAATGTGACTGGGGAAATATAAATTATGGCTCAGCTTGACCAAAAGAAGATATAAATTTCAGGATACGTCCTGAGGCGTCAAGGAATTATCAGTTTTGTAACGAGGGCAAGTTTGAGATGTAAAGTTTGCAGTAAGAGGCCAAGGCACGAATGCAGTAATAAGTTCAAATGGGTGTGGGTTGCAGTAATTACGCAGAAATCAAGGGAGCTACACGGGATAGACTACTATTCAGAACTTTAGAAAACCAACATAACAGATAATGTAAAAGCATGAAAAACAAAGTTACAGATTTGCAACAAGAACACATACTGAACGACAGTTGCTGGCACATACACTTAGCTGAAACACACACAAATGCAGTGCGGGCAGATTTCTACTCCACCGCCTCAGCCACAGCGCTAAGCTGCTGCTCGGCGGCTGCTGCTCTCATGTGGCGTTCAACAGGCGCCAGACACTTTCAAAATCGATTTCTTGAGAAATTTTTCACAAGCACCAAAAAACAAAAAATTTTCGGAACAATTAAGTAAGTACGACAGTCGCGTGGGGACGACCAAAGTTCTTGAGCTGATGGGCGTATCATTCCTTTGTGTGGTACGAATAACAGTAATGAATTTCTCCCATCACTCACACTATCGCCTTTCCTTTTCATCCTATGAAACTGACATCTGATGTGTTACGGTTCACTGATTCCACTGTGATGACTGTGCAAGGTGTGGCATTGGAAGAAGTTAATATCCAGGCCAGTCGTAATTATTTATGTTTGCCTGCGTCACTTCAAAGTTTCTAAATGCGGATGAGAAACGGGACTGGTGGTAAGACTGCACTGAAGGCTTCTAGGGGGCTGAGGAACTGTCTGCTGATATGACAGAAAGAGAAATGAGAGTCGATATGGAAGACATAAGGGAACCAACATTAGGCTCATAATTTAACACAGCTTCAGAAGACATCCGATCAAATAAGGCGAAGGAAGTATATAACATTCCCTTGGAGTTTCTAAAATCGTCGGAGGAAGAGATACATACATAACTATGCAAGTTGATGAGCAGAATCTATGAATAAGAAGACACATCATCAGACTTCGGGAAAAATATCATTCACACGATTACAAAGATAGCAAGGGAAGGTAAGTGCGAGAACTATCATACAATCAGTGGAATAGCTAATGAATCCATGTTACTAACAAGAATAACACACAGAAGAGTGGAACTGAAATTTGAAAATCTGTTAGCTTATCAGATTGGCTTTGGGGAAGGTATTACATACATTACTCTAAATAATGGTAGTAAAGCTTAAATAACAACAAGGCAATTTCACAGGGTGTTCGAATTATAAAAAGCGTTCTACAGTGTGAAACGGTGCAGGAAGTTGGATATTCTCAGTGAAATAGGTGTAAGCTTCAGGCAAACGCGCATAATGTACAAATGTACAAGAAACAAGACGGTAAAATCATGAGGAATACCACGAAGATAGTACTCGAATTAAAAAGTGAATTATACAGGAATGCGGTCTTTCTCTTCCAGCTTTCAGTCTATACAGGGTGTTACAAAAAGGTACGGCCAAACTTTCAGGAAACATTCCTCACACACAAATAAAGAGAAGATGTTACGTGGACATGTGTCCGGAAACGCTTAATTTCCATGTTAGAGCTCATTTTAGTTTCGTTAGTATGTTCTTCCACCTACGCTCAATGGAGCACGTTATAATGATTTCATGCGGGATACTCTACCTGTGCTGCTAGAACATGTGCCTTTACAAGTACTACACAACATGTGGTTCATGCACGATGGAGCTCCTGCACATTTCAGTCGAAGTGTTCTTACGCTTCTCAACAACAGATTCGGTGACCGATGGATTGGTAGCGGCGGACCAATTCCATGGACTCCACGCTCTCCTGACCTAAACCCTCTTGACTTTCATTTATGGGGGCATTTGAAAGCTCTTGTCTACGCAACCCCGGTACCAAATGTAGACTCTTCGTGCTCGTATTGTGGACGGCTGTGACACAATACGCCATTCTCCAGGGCTGCATCAGCGCATCAGGGATTCCATGCGACGGAGGGTGGATGCATGTATCCTCGCTAACGGAGGACATTTTGAACATTTCCTGTAACAAGGCATTTGAAGTCACGCTGGTACGTTCTGTTGCTGTGTGTTTCCATTCCATTATTAATGTTATTTGAAGAGATGTAATAAAATGAGCTCTAACGTGGAAAGTAAGCGTTTCCGGACACATGTCCACATAACATATTTTCTTTCTTTGTGTGTGAGTAATGTTTCCTGAAAGTTTGGTCGTACCTTTTTGTAACACCCTGTATATGCGAGAAGCATTGACGAAATAGAGGGAATGGTCAGGAGTGAAATTAAAATGGCTTGCGATAGGATGTCAATGATAGGCTGATGACATTACTATCCTCAACGAGAGACAGGAAGAACTGCAGAACGTGCTGAATGGAATTAACAGTCTATAGTGTACAGAAAATGGACAGAGAGTACACCAAAGATAATAATTAATAAGGAATTGCAGAAATGTAAATCAAACACAAAGGAATTAACTACATTAGCTTCCAGTCGGCATCGATTTAAGTCAACGGCGAAAATTGAACATTTGCGTGGGATCGGTATTCTAACCCGGGTCTCTGCTTACTACGCTAATGCGCTGCCTACTACCCCTCCGGGCACAGTGGTCATGGCAACTGCATAAACTACCACCAGCGCGCCTCCCATCAGAACCACACTTTCAACTTGTCCACACTAATGACGTAGTGCCGCTTGCACATTATCCACAGTACACGCGGCATTTCGCCGATTCCCTTAAGAGTCTGAGCGTGGTGTGCAAAAGCACTCAAGTGATCAATTGGCCGTCTTCACCTTAATTATATGGGCAAAGGGCATTACATCAATAGTACGTGGACAGGTTGTGAAATTGGGATTAGCGTGATTTGCTAGGATAGTCCGTGTAATTGGCTCATTTGCGATGGCGACTGTGTCTGGATGACGCATTGGTCAGCACATCTGCCTAATAAGCAGGAGACCAGGATTCTAATCCCAGTCCAACACAAATGTTTAACTTTCCCTATAGACTTAAATCAATGCCCTCTTACAGCTAATGTTGTTAATTCATAGTGACTGCGGGATTAAAATTGTGTGTTCTTTCAGACATATCCGAAAGAAGACGCTTCACATTCTGAGGTGTGGGATTGATACGGTATTCTGCTATTCTGCGCAACGGATTAATCTGAGATGTAACCTTTACCCTGTGGCTCCTGCAAGATGCAATTTCCACCCCCACACTACTACAGAAGTCAGACGTTCTAAAGAGAAATGCCTGAAAAACTTTCAGCAATAAATATCTTCTGGAATCGTCCGCTGTAAGGAAATGAGACAAAAATTCACAAAATTTCTTACGTAACTAGTGGGATACTTGGGTACTAGAGTAGTGCTAGTTAGTGTAAGAAAACCATGAAACTAAAGAAAGTTATTATTTATTTTTTGCAAAATTCTGAAAAATCACAATGGGACTTTTAGTTATGAATTGAACAAGTTATATCCTGGTTCTTTTCGGAATGTGAAGTTACCTCTCAAGAATAGGATTCGCTAATGAAATTTCTATACAAAGTTTAAGATGCTTGTTGCCTTGGCAGAATGGCTGAGAGGCGTGCCTACTCAACTTAAACAATTATCCTTTAGAATGTTGTTAGGTACGGTCGAGGCTGTCACGTGTGAAATGCAGTAAAGTGTACTGTTGTGGAGGAAATATGGGGCTCCCAATAGTTGTAGCGCACAATACTGTAAGCTACGATGACTGCTGTCTGCGCCGCTCACTGCTGACAAATAAGATAACTCTCGTTCTATCTCGATTGACCTTCGCCAATCAAACTCTATGCCTTGATGAAGTCAAGGACTCCTATTCGCCCCTATTCTAACTATTGGCGTGGTACACCAGTCAGATAACCAGTCCACCGCGATGCCACTCAAAATTCGCTCGCAGGCATTTAACTATAACTCTGTCCGTTCACGCCACACAATAAGTGTGTTGGCCAACACAGTGAAGAACGCTTAATTGCAAGGACTCAATATAGAGTAGCACTTTGATTCGCTCTCAACAGAGGTGCTCTCCCAGTGAAGTACTGAGGAGAGACTTGTTCCTCGCTCTTTCGAGTACACGTCCGAGCGCGCACGCTCTCATTACGTGTTCTCACTCCAAGAGCGACAATGGAACCGCGCCTCTCCACGCCAGACGTAAAGGGGTATATCTTTCAGTCTTTTCCATTATTCCTTCAGCTCAAGGCGTCAGAAATATCGTCTGCCAATCAGCATTTCTCTTCTAAAACGGGAGAATGACGCTTCGTTTAAGGTGACCAATCCGGAAACTTGTAGCTTTGGCGTTAGGCGTTTGCTGTCTCCCTGCGAAAATCTCTGAAACTGCGTGCTATGTATAAAGAATGTGTAGGCTGGCCGCTCCCACACAATGTAGCGGAATTTGCTTTTAAGCCGAACACGGGGTTGTTGCCCCCTTTCCACTGGGGCCCACGCTGTCCGCTACAGGTGGTCACTGGCCGACATGGGCTGGGTCGTCCTCTGAAGGGCCTGGCATCCCGTTGTGCGGCCTCTCTCCCGAACTAAAAGCCTCTGTGACCGTCGTGTCTGGAATGCATGTGTGCATGCCAGCTTCGAGTATTTCAACCACAGTGCGCTCACTTGTCAATTGCGTATCGTTTACATGAATTCATACAACATTGACTTTGTCTTATCGAGTTTGGGTTCGAATGATGCGTCTTGATGTGCAGAACATGATTGTGAGGCCGGAACATGTAAGTAATGAAGGTCAGGAGACCGCGACGTCTAACAACATATATAATTTAGCTGAGGGCGACCAACTGATCTCTTCAGTGCAGATACACACCATGCTCAAACTCTTAGGACACTCGGCGAAATGCTGCAAGTAATAAGCTTAATGGGCAAGAGGCACTACATCTGTAGTGTGTGGATAAGTTGAGAATTTGGGTCTGGCGTGCAAGGGTAGTTAGGTAGTTAATTAGTCACCCATTCCATGAACCATTTTAACGATAGATCGTAATGACGTGGAAGGAGGCATTTTACATTCACATCGCAAATTAATTTGAACACATGGTTACATTGCGAACATTTCGAAGTGCTTCTTTTTCAAGAAAAAAGCAGTACACAGAGGTGAGATAGTAATTCCTACCCACCACCTGTTACTCATGACAGTAATTGTTCGGAGCAAAAGGAGTTATCAAGGAGATACTTTCTCAGTCAGTGGTTTGTGCAGTTGCAATGACACTGCGTCAGGGCATCTGCTGCCTAGTAAGCAGGAGACGCGTGTTTGAATCCCTGTCCTGCACAAATTTTCTACTTTCCCCATTCATTTAAGTCAATGTCCACTGACAGCTCACGTCATGAATTACTTTGTGTCTTGATTCGTAGTGACTACGGGATCAAAACTGTCTCTGTTTTAGTGGACGATGTGCAGGACACCTGCTACCTTGGAAGCAAAATAATTTATGGTGAACGAAGCAAGGAGTACATGAAAAGGGATTACCACAGGGTAGAGGGTATTCCTGAAAATAAAACCTATTAGTATCAAGCATTTTCCATAATATGACGATGTAATTTATGAGAAAGTGCTTTTGGAGCACAGCGTTGTATGGAAGTCATGTACAGTGTGAAAACCAGAAGCGTTTGTAATTTGAAGTTATAGAAATCTGTTGAAAATTATAATGTCTGATCAGACAAGAAATTGGGTGGTTCTCCGTTGATTCGAAGAAGAGAAAAACATATATAATACATTGTCAAGAAGATGATAGAATATACGTTAAGACATCAAAGTATAGCTTTCAGGGTTCTTGAAAGAGCTGCAGAGGCTAAAAACTGTGAGGAAAGGCAGAGATGGAAATATATGCAACAAAGAATTGAGGTCGTTTGGTTCAAGTGCTATTTTGAGATGTTGGCACAGGAGACGAATTCGTGGTGGACCGCATAAAACCAGTCATAAGACAGCTCGAGTTGCTTCCGATTAATTCCGGGATCTCTTCAGAACACGGCCCATTCCAGCTCTGTTCTTCTACAACATCAATGGCATCGCTGTCGACGATGCATTAAACTCTAACCTTTCTTACCGTACGCTCCTGAGAAGAGCGACAGAAATTCGGCAGCTGGTGAAGTCCTCATTTTGATGGCGTCTAGAGCGCATAGTATGTGCTGCTCTGGAAATATTTTCATGGGTGCAGTTACGTTGATATTATAAGTACACGGCCTGAAAAAAACAGTGAAGGGTCCAGGAAGGGAAGAGGAAATGAAACTTTACATGTTGAAAGGTATGTGATGTCATTTCAGTTGTTGAAGGATCGAGTCAAATTTATAAACAAATTGGCACTATCAGCGCAGTTATGCAAGCACGGATTCATTTAGGAATGATGTCATAAAGCTGTTGTACCCTCACCGGAGTCAAGTTGGCGTTGAACTGTGGTCGTTGATGCCCTGGATACTGGCCTTAATACGGAGTTGACGACCGAATAGATCCCACAGTTGTTGTATCGGGGCTGATCTGAGGAGCTTGCGGATCTTGTCGGCTACAGGAGCACATGGTACTGGCGGAAGTAAAGCCGTGAGGACGGGGCGTGAGTTGTGTTTGGGTAGCTCAGACGGTAGAGCACTTGCCCGCGAAAGGCAAAGGTCCCGAGTTCGAGTCTCGGTCCGACAAACAGTTTTAATCTGCCAGGAAGTTTCATATCAGCGCACACTCCGCTGCAGAGTGAATATATCATTCTGGATACAGGAGCACACCATGTACACAGTTCAGAGACACGAGTATGCCCCTCTTGAAATATGGCTACATGATATTGTCCCTTAAGTAGTGACACGTGAGAACGCAGATGATCGTGACGCACCGCTATGCCGTCATAGTTCCCTCAGTCACTACCAGCCGTGGCCTCAGATCACACCCGATGGCTCCCCACACCATGACACCACGAGTAACCCCCTTCGCTTCTCTAAAACACTGGAAGAAGGGGACCTCTCCCCTGGTCGCGCCATACTTACCGGCGACAGTAATCTTGAGTAGTCCAGAATTGCCATTCATCGCTGAACACAGTGCCTCCCAATTCATCAGCAGTGCCTGCTCCCAGGTCACAGCACTACTCCAAACTCAAGCGTTTGTGTTGTGGTGTTATCTGCATACTACACGAGGGATGTAATTCCCTAGTCCGCCTGCTGCTAGTCTGCTGGTGTGCGACGACACAGAATGTAATGTTCTAAGGAGACCATTGTTTATTTTTGGATGACAGACGCAAATGCAAAGGGGTTACGAAGTGTTTGATGCACAAGACGGAGACCGTCACGGCTGTCAGACGCGGTCAGAAGGAACCTTGACGACGAGCCTGCTTGCCCTCACGTTCGCACCAGGCCACTGTCACATTTGATTGTCCCATAAATCTGGACACGGCACGATTCGGCCAGCTGGGCAAATGAAGATCCACAATGAGGCTACTTTCAAACTCCGTGAGGCTGTGATAACGCTTCATGAGGGTATTTTTGATCTGTCGTTGCAACTACAAAAATTCGTGATTTTTTCACCAGACTCGTTACTCTTTATTGAGGTAAAGCATCATCAGTGATCTGTAAGTAAGTTGTAAATAATCTTTGATCTGATTTTAGATCGAAAAACAGTTCGTTAAGAGTAGGTTGGTTTGTACTTACGGTGATTTTTCGGTTGCTTTCTCTCCTACAACGGGAAATGCCGTCTGCTAGCACACCTTTGTTTTTCTGTGTTAGACACTGATAATTTTCATCTACTTTCTAGATGTTCTGCAGCACTATGCATTTCTCACGACACGCTTTTATGCACACTACTGTATTCTGTTTGTTTTCGTACTTCAGGTTTGTGTTGATGTTTGTGTTTTGTAGTGTTGCCAACATAACCTTTCCGCTACTTTGTCTTTGACCTACAATTATTCTTTTTGAAATTAGATTATTGTGTGGGTGTAATTCTATTTAAGTATGTTTCTGTGTATTTATACGTTGTGTAGAGAAGCGCTTCGTCGCAGCACGAGCAGTTTGCAGGGTCCACTTAGCACGGAGAAGTGCCGTTGATGGAGGAGGAAGAGCGACGAAAGTCCCCGCCAGCCGATGGTGTGCTCCATCAGTAATCCTGGGTGTCAACAGCGCCCGAGGCAGCAAAATCCCTTGGACAAGTTGCCGCCATTCTGGGCTGCAGCAAGATGAAATAGTCTAACAAGGAGCTCCTGAGTTTTGCAGACTATTTCCCTGCCGGCCATCTAACCACATCCAGTTACCAACACCACAGGGTGACGTCCAAAAAGTATATGAACGTCATAGCCTAGTAATTAAGCAAGTTAATCGATTAGATAACTATCCTTATTTGCACCACTTTCCACAGCAGGAACATGTGAATGTCCAGTGCAAAGTTCACGTCGTATTACGGCTTGCTTTCACCGATAGTATCCACGTTGTTGGATTGGGCGAAGGGGAATTGTATCTTTGATAGTCCATTCAACACACTCGAATTCCTTACAGTTTTTATCTCTGGGCAGATCTAACGGGCACTAATGTCTTAGTTTACATCTCCATCTTCAGCAGCAGCTATTGTACATCAATTGTAACTTAATTTTTCCAGATGAGGCTAACTGCACGAAATAAATCGATAATTTCAGTCAGCATAAAATGAAAAAAATAATAATAACTGCGCCGGCCAGTGTGGCCGAGCGGTTCTAGGCACTTCAGTATGGAGCCGCGCGACCGCTACGGTCGCAGGTTCGTATCCTGTCTCGGGCATGTATGTGTGTGATGTCCTTAGGTTAGTTAGGTTTAAGTAGTTCTAGGTTCTGGGGGACTGCTGACCTCAGATGTTAAGTCCCATAGTGCTCAGAGCCATTTTGAATAATAACTGCACTAAATGACACTGTTTGAACGGAGATAGCAGCTTCACCAGATGATATGCAACTATGTGTTACTGCTGCATGTGTTGAAAATTGGTAGCAAATACTATAACGTGTACATAAATCTTTGCATGACGGACTAGAGGTATGTATTGAAGGTAGTGATCAGCATAATGAATGCTACATTTGAAGGCTAGTGCTCTTCCGTCTTCAGAATCCAGAACGTTTCTTTATTCAGATTATTTTCTCTTAAGTTAGTGCCGACACATCGAGCAGAAAAGGGACGGCATTTTCGTACTGTAAGTGTTAGTGGAATACTTGTACTAGAATCCGGAAAAACAACAACGGACATTTCAGACAAGTTTACGGTGCAAGTTTTAGATATTTCACCCTGTACAGTTGTCTTTTATCCATTTCAGTATATACCTTCAGCAGAGCCAAGGGATTCGTGCCACCTGTGCAATTGACATACACACACACATACAAGATCACATGTATCTCAAGAAAAAAAGAAATTACAGTCGAAAGTTGGCTTCCGACAGTCAGCGACACAAACCATAACATGGCTTCAAAACGAGTGTTCAGTTCCTATTGCTGTGGAGTGTAAAACAAGAACCCAAATGGCAATTATAAGAAGAAGAACGGCGCCAAAAACGGAACTAAAACACAACATGTAGAAAATCATCTACGGAACCTGTAAGTAGAATACAAAATATTACTGCGCCATAGAAAAACCAACCACCAGAATTGTTTATAATCTATATACACATTATCCGAGAATGTAAACCAAATAGTAAAAATATGTACATATCTCAGGTGACTGAAGATACCTTGTAGAGAATAAAGGCGAAACGCTTATGGCACGAAAATTGTGTTTCACTCAGTTGTAGTTAGAAGGTCAGCAAGTAAAAATTAAAAACACAGCGTAATATTCACTCTATTCTTCATTACTGAATTGTGATCTGAGTCTATATCTGCTCCTCGTATAGTTTCTCTATCGCTTCATTTTCAGCTTTGCGACGTAGGCAAGTACACATGAACCATTGCTGTTGACGTTGGTTTGATGTCAAATGTGATGACAACAACGTTATCTCTGTAGTAGTCGATGGTGCTAGTGAACGTAAAATTTTCGTGAAAAGTACAGACTCCAAGCTAAACACAGTGGAGATTTTAGAGTGTTGTAGAGTGACAGACGGCATGTAAGTACGTACGCAGAAATTACGGGAAATCAATTTACTACAAAATATGTTACACAAAACAATCACAAGCTTATGAAAATTAAATAAAAATAACTTAAGTCTGCTAGATGAGTACGTAATGTAGAGAGAACTACTGTGTGACCGAGGATAACATAGTCCAAGTTTATAGAAACCAAATATGATTTACAACATTCCACGATACACATGCAAATTTTGACGTAATCAGCGACAGATGATGAGTACATGACACATTTAGCTTCCACGTAAAATGTTACTAGAATCTACATTATTCGAAGCGAGTACAGAAGACTCCGATGATCAGACTAGGAAGGAAAACCCGGACGTCGTCTTATAAGTGATCATTTATGTAATGTCTATTCTTTCTGACATGTAAGGAGGAACAGATATCACATATACAATTGCGGCGATGACAGCCTACGATCCGTTCAGTGCAAACGCACACCAAGTTCGAACTTTCATGGGTATTGCCGAGATGCCGCGAGTAATGAGGCTAATGATCAGGGACACTAGGTCACTAGTGTGCAGAATAAGTAGAGGATTTGGATCTGATGGGAGGAGTACTAGGGTAGTCGGTGCGGTCGCTGTCATCACTGTGGCTGGATGGCGTAGTGATCAGTGCGTCTCCCTAGTAAGCATGAGACCTCTCGTTCGAATCCAGTCTGGCACAAATGTTCTACCTGCCCTACCGATATAAATCAATACCCACAGACATCTAATGTCTTTAATTCCTTTGTATCTTCACATGTGATCAGGCAGCTGACGCAGATTGCGCAAAATATATCCAGAACGAGTAAATGTGCCGAGGAGTACTTTTCGCTACATAACTGTTTATAGCTGCCTAAGCATGACACCGACTTCTTTTTTAAGGAATTGTGTACTTTTTGTGTTTTATTGGAAAGAGTCTTGATGTAGAAAGTGTGGAATTTTATCAAATGCACTAGGAAAGCGTGGCGAACCTCTGATTAGCCCTGAGGAGAAGATGTTGCACAAGTGCCTGCCCAGCTGTACCAAATGTAAGCGCACAGCGATCTCAGGTATGTTTTGTGTGTTTATTATTACGACTGTAATATCAAGTACTCAAGATGATCACTTTGAGCATTGATACATGCCGTAAAACGATTTTTGACGGACACTACTGCTGGTTTAATTTCGTCTGGACATGGCACAGCACAGGTCCGTATCTTCGAGAGTCGTCTGTGTTTCCTTGTAGATCTATTAATCTATTACTTATCCTCTCGCACAGAAGATCAGGTGCGTTGTCTATTGAGGGGTTAGGCAACTATCCCCACTGGTCTGCTAAGAATGTCTCTAAATATCTCTGCAGAATGACAGGTAATCCGTCACGTTGGTACCACATGGATTGTCTTGTGTCCAGGAGGATGATTTCCAATACCTGTGTCGGCATATCGGCTAGGAAGTGTAGATACTGGTGGCTATGTGTAGTCCCATCAATAAAAAAGGGAAACCGATGGGATTCTTGAAAATCGTGCACCTCACATTAACAGGCCGAGGCGGTTGTTTATCCTTTCCCTCAGCCAGATTGGATTTTCAGTTGACAGGAAGTGAATATACTGAAGACTGATTCACCTATTGTTTGTAAGCGAAACCCCTTTCTCCTGAGGATGAGATAGTAGTTTGCAACGCTATTCGGTTGTTACTGTTTGATCAGGTATAACGTCACTGAAGTCGTCTTGGAAGGCAATTTACAACCCCACAGACGCAATCTAAACCTTCAGAGAGACCCTCAGTTAGCTAGTACGTAAGTTCCCCAATCATGCTTTCATCGCCAGAGGAGAGTTTGGGTAAGCTGGCAGCAGTGCGCTGATTTGGGCAGTACGGAGTTCACCTGTGTACTATAAGCCAGGAATATGCGGAGATGCCCAGGACAGTGGATAGTGTCGATTTTGGAAGACGGTAGGCTTCCGTGTTTGGAGGTGGCTACGTAGTAGGCAGCCACAAATAGGGACGTCGCTTCTTTTTTGGTTCATCTCCATTGCTGATGTGGAACATTTAGTGTGGTGAAACCAGGTCTCAATTCCACCACGAATGTATTCTATCGAGGTTTACCTACTGCGACGCTGTGCGGCAGTCATTAGCTTCGTATAACGGAAGTTAATGGTGAGCCCCTGTCTTCTGTATTGCATAATAACTGAGTTGAGCCATTTGCGAGTGAAGTAAAGTTGGTTCTCATGTGAGCTCTGGTGCTCCTTTCACATCTATTTTCTCTTCAAACTTCTAAGAGCGTGCTAATGGTAGCCTGCGTGTATTATGAGGGACTCGAATTTCGCTTGAACTACTGAACTAATGCAATACCTAGCTTTTGGCGCTTGCTTAAATGTGATCCGGTCGGACAACAGGGCCGTGTAGTAACTGATCATTCGTGGTTGAGTTTAATTGGGCTGTTCAGGGATGTTAAACATGAAAAACTGTTTCCTTATTTCAAATGACATGTGATTGTTTTTAAGGTACTCCTGTACGTGTGATAACATTGTCTCTTTCCTGTTTTAGAGCTCTATAACTCAACTGTTCTAATCCTGCCAATGTAAAACTAGTGGGACGACCGGTTACCATAGGAGTCGAATGTAAGTGGCAGCTGTCCAAAATTTCTGAGCGAGGCCTTGTTGCTCTTCGTCGACATGAAACTAGGGTTCCTTTTTAACCTATGCCACTGGAAATCTCATCGTACTAAGTTTAAATCATAGAACGGTCCAGTGTTTGTTCTGATTACCGGCGTCTGTAAAATAGATTTTGATATTAGACTGGTTAATTTGATCTTTGAGATCTTTTGTTGCTAAAATATCTTAATATTGCATATGTATTAATTACAAAACACTCTCGTGATCCACCCTAGAATATAAACCAAGTGTGTGGAAGCGATACCACATAGGAACGGCGGGAGATATTAACAGCGTAGAACGAACGACAGCACGAGTTTTCACAGGTTCGTTTGACGAATAGGACATCATCATGGAGAATCTGGCAAACGCAAGGTAACCTGCGAAAGTCTACTTACAGTTTCCGGAACAGTCTGTACACGTGGAATCTAGGAGTCTACTACAGCCCCTATGTGTCACTGTCGTAGTGACCTTGAACACTAGATTAGACTAATTGCAGCCGGCACAGTGCCATGTAAGCGATTATTCTTCCCGCGCTCCATACGTCAAAGAAAGTCAAAGAGGTGTACCCTCTCCTACGCATCTCACATGGCTTGCAGGAAAAAGCTGAAGATGCAGAGGCCAACACGTCAAATTGATGAGCCACCGACAAACGACACTATGAAAGTCTGACACCCGAGATCAGATTCGCTGCCTGGTCAGCCAGACATTGTAATGCTGTTGAGCATGCGCTACAGATTTGGACGTATGGGCTTTTATCTTTGCGTAATCACGCCTCACGAAGGTCTTCTGCATACATGGCTCGCTTGACTTGTCGGCAGTACAGTCGATCATTCGACAGGGGCTTCTTTTCCGTCCTTCACGCCGTTGACGGCACGTGCATCTGTATCAATAACCGCAGCATACCATGAATTATCGTTCTCAGTGCAGGAGTATGTGTAGTTATGTGCTACACCAGCTCACCATTGTGTTACAGCATCACTGCCTCCTTTCGAATCAGATGCGTCCCACAGGACTACAAGAACGGTAGACAGAAAATTAGTCTCAACCAGTAGACTTCACTCTAACACCGTGTTAGACCACATCTGGCTATAATAATGGCCTTCATTTGGCGAAGAAGGGAGTCTACGAGTTTCTTCAGGTATGTCATATCCAGCTCAAGCAGCGACTTTTATTAGGAAGTTGTTGATTAGATCCTGTAGTGCTCCCAGACTGCAGTGCATTGATTGCTGCATTTCGGCCACTGTTCCAAATAGACCGAGATATTTTACATGCGATCCAGGTTGGGTGCTTTAATTGGTCACTCGAAGTGCGATGTGACGCCTTAGTGTTCATCAAATCAGAAACGTTTGTCTGCAGCCTTGTGAATACCGTAGTTGCCATCTTATAACGCAGGAGTGTCCGCGGGATAACCGTAAGATTTAGTGGTTTACTTGGTCACTGATAACGGTGAAATAAACGTCTTCGTTCATGTTGATAGTAGTCTGAATGTGTGAGTCGAGTGATTGGCATAATAAACATACTCAGAGCCACCTCTGACCGGAACTACACTGAGATGACAAAAGTAATCGGATAGCGATATGCACCTACACAAATGGCGGTATAATTTTATAATTAGGCACAAAACGGCAGTCCACCGGCGGAGCTGTCATTTGTACGCCGGTGTTTCATGCGAAACGGTTTCCGGCGTGATTATACTCGCACGACGGGTATTAACAGACTTTGAACACGAAATTGTAGATAGGACATCCCATTGCAAAAATCTTTAGGGAATTCAATATTCCGAGATTCACAGTCTCAAGAGTATGCCAAGAATACCAGATTTCAGGCATTAGCTCTCCCACAGACAACGCAGTGGCCGACGACCTTCACTTAACGACCTAGAAAAAAAATGGCTCTGAGCACTATGGGACTTAACATCTGTGGTCATCAGTCCCCTAGAACTTAAAACTACTTAAACCTAACGACATCACACACATCCATGCCCGAGGCAGGATTCGAACCTGCGACCGTAGCAGCCCCGCGGTTCCGGACTGAGCGCCTAGAACCGCTAGACCACCGCGGCCGGCTAACGACCTAGAGCAGCGGTGTTTTGTAGACAAGTAACACTGCGTCACTGAGTGAAATAACTGCAGAAATCAATGTGGAACGTACGATGAACGTATCCGTTAAGACAGTGTGGCCAAATTTGGTGTTAATAGGATGTGGCAACAGATGATCTACATGATTGCGTTTGCTAACAGCACGACATCGCCTGCAGCGCCCCTACTGGGCTCGTGACGATGTTGGTTGGATCCTACTGGAAAACCGTGGCCTGATCAGATGAGTCAGATTTCAGGTGACGAGAACTGATGGTATGGTTCGAGTGTGGCGCAGACCCACCGAAACCATGGACCGAAGTTGTCAACAAGGCACTGTGGAAGCTGGTGGTGGCTCCATAATGTTTTGGGCTGTGTTTACATGGAATGGACTGGGTCCTCTGATCCAACAGAACCGATCAGTGACTGGAAATGGACATGTTCGGCTAGTTGTAGATCATCTGCAGCTACTTATGGGCTTCATGTTCCCTAACAATGATGGAATTTTTATGGATGACAACTAGAAAATTGGTGCGAATGATTTGGCGACTGAGATCGCCCTACTTGAATCCGATCGATCATACACGGGAAATATTCGAGAGATCAGTTCTTTCACAAAATAATGCACCGGCAACACTTCCGCAATTATGGACGGCTATAGAGGCAGCATTGCTCAAGATTTCTGCAGTGGATTTCCAACGCCCTGTGGCGTCCATGCCACATCGAGCTCCTGCACTACACCGGGTAAAAGGATGTCCGACACGATATTAGGAGCCTCCCATGACTTTTGTCGCCTCAGTGTACACCCTACACAAATTGCAAGATAAAGCTAGCAAGATGTCCAGCGTCATTTGAAAAGAGGCAAAATGGCGACTCATCAGAACACAGTAGACTTCTGCTGCCAACTAACACCCACTTCCTTTATTTGTTACCGCACTGAAGACGAGCAGCGTTACATGCTTGTGGAAGCAATAAGAATTCTCACGGTACACGATTCCAAATTTCCATTGCAGGGAATTCGTTTCACAATGTTCGCTAGGAAACCAGATGAGTTCGACCTTTATTCACTTATAGAAGCAATTCTCTGGCGTTTCCACGTTAGGTCACTATACTGCGCTGACTCAGTAAAGCATGTACACTGCTCCAAAGTATAAGTGTGCTGTTTTGGGGGAGTTACCAATATTCTGTTCGGTTACCTTATTTGTCCCAAGCCGTTGATAGCATCTATCAGCACGAAGCGTCTAAACTTACCGGAAGTTGTAAAAACATAGCATCATATTGTAATTATTTTCAGTAGATCCATATTCTGTCCGGACTGTCGGACTCCGAAGAAGAGGCATAAAGTGATTTGATGCGTTTCCTTCGTCTATAGCAAAACCGATGAGTGCATTGCTCGCATCCTAACTAATTAGCCAGGCCAGAGAACATCTAGCGACATTTTTTCAAAGCACATCACCAGAATGCAAAAAAGATCTAGTGATAATTTGTCGTGTGTTATTAGTATGCTACTGTTCTAGCTTGAAATGTTACAGATTTCGCCAAAACTGATGTACTGAAAGTACTGGAGGAGCACTTTAACACGGATGAATTTTTGCATTCCGCCAGGAGAAGCTCGTATAGCACATAGAACAAAAGAAGAGAGACAGGTGATGCAAATTTGTGTGCTTACTGAATACATTTAGTGATAGATTCCTTCGACATACTGCAGGAGTAAATCGCTCGTTCCACTGCTCAATTTAACATGTCGGTTTTCTTGAGACTGTGCAGGAAACACGTTGTTTTAGCGAACCGGCGGGACACACAAACTCGTCTGCGGCAAACTACACGTCTGCTATCATGGCAGCTGTAGTCGCTGTTCCTGGGAAATAGAGAAAGTGAAATAAATGTAAAACAAGTAACAAAAAACTCCAACTACTTGATCTGAAACTAGGAGTGTCATCTTTAAAGACTGTTTGTATTAACAAGTGGTAGGTGTTTCACTGAGATGTCATACACAAAATAAATCAACAAAGTTCACAGACATACAACAAGGTTGAAATAAATCTGCAGATGTGCTGTAATTCTCTTTATACTTCATCTGCATGTAGTACACTGCAATTACGAATGCACTACAGTTCCCACAAATACGCGTTTCTCGTGTGTTTACATCGCAATGAAAGTCCCTAAATAACAATAAAAAGGTCTGAAGGAGAGCTGTGATATAAAAACGTGCATTGATGTAATGAAAGTTCTATTAATACCGCAGCGGAAGTCGTTGCTAAGTTTTACACGTGTGCTGTTGCCGAGTTCGTTGATTTCGATGAAATTTGTGTCTGTGGTTATACTGAGTATAATTTAAGGTTGGCAACATTCTTTTACTAGAACGGAGTCATAAATGTTGTTTATTTAGTAGCCACTTAGAAGAGATTAAAAATGCTTTTACAAAAGTCTGACGTCACTTTTTAATAAAACTTGCCAATTTTTTAATGTTAGTTGAAAGTCACCTGTTACAAATATCTTCCATATTATCTATTGTACTGCAGGAAAAGACACTCGTCGGCACTGTGGTGGATCCTTTGATTTAGCCTCACGGAGTACCCGCGGGGTCTTAGGTGCCTTGTCACGGTCCGCGCGGCTCCCCCCGTTGGAAGTTCGAGTCCTCCCTCGGATCTGGATGTGTGTGTTGTCCTTAGCGTAAGTTAGTTTAAGTTAGCTTAAGTAGTGCATAAGCTTAGGGACCAAAGAAGTCAGCAGTTTGGTCCCACAAGACCTTACCACAAATTTCCCGAAGTTCTTACATTTACTTATCGAGTGAGGTGGCGCTGTAGTCACCACACTGGAGTCGCATTCGGGCGGACGACGATTCAAACACGTGTCAGGCAACCCAGATTTACGTTTCCCGTGATTTTCCTAAATAGCTCTAGGTAAATGCGGGGATGGTCCTTTTGAAAGTCCACGACCGGTGTCCCTCCCCATGCTTGAATCAATCTGATCTTGTGCTCCGTCTCTAATGACCTCGATGTCGGCAGAACATCAAACTCTAGCCTTCCGGCCTTCCTTTCTTAGATTTACTTCTGGAGGAGGCCGAGTGAATACTACAACACACCCAAACTATTAGATGACTTTATTATAACCTGAACTTTAAAAATAATACATGTTCACAGGACTGTCTACGTATATTTATTACTGTTACTGAACATTAACGGATCACTTAGTATAGCAGAGAATAATAGTCTCTTCCTTCACTATACATTTTACTATAAACCCTGCTACATAATTCTGATTTAACCGCTGCGCTGCTGGCCCTGTACTGACACGTGCTGTCGTCTTCGGCGACGACTGCAGACTGGGCAGAGAGGCAGTCTCTACCAACGGCGGCGTATGGAAACTGAGGGCGTGTCTACGCCGACGTCTCTCATCAGTCGCTGCGTTTGGCAGCGTCTGTGCTTTCCCGTCGTTCCGTCCTGAGGTACCTGGTTTTTCATGGTACCTCCTTCTTCTGGCGACATCATATTTATTACTGATGATGATGATGAGTAGTGTTTTAGGGCGCACAACAACGAGGTTATCAGCGCCCGTTCCCAAAAGATCAATTCAGAGCCGAGAATTGGTAATGTTCAAATTGCAAGATTGGACACAGCACATCAAAACAGGTAGATAAAACAAAAAATAAAATAGCAGTACAAAACAGGTAAAAATAATTTACGGTGCCTGAGTGACCACTTACTTACATTTATTACTATGTGAGGTGAAAGTCAGTTTCATGGATCAGATTATCTATTCACTGTTGTCGTCCGCTAGGGGACTCACATTTCTAATTGTACAGTTACGTATACCTGCCTGATGTACTATGAAGGCAGAAACCTGCAGACCAACCAATTGGCTAGCAGGATTGGAGTTCGCATGGTCGCATGTGGACGAGGGAGAACAAACATACTTTCTCGCTATTTCTGGCACAACATGGTTGAGATTTCCCTTGCAGCTGTTTCTTTGCATGCTTGGCGATTGCAGCGGATAATTTGTTCTGTGTGTTAAATTCAGACGTTAGCGCCTTGAGCGTTATGGATATGGGCACGTCTAAGACGTAGTATTAATAATATATGGACTTTGCATTGTCCTGATTCTCTGTTACACGGTTCCCGTACTGGAGATGTATTCTCATTGCACACAAGGTTAGCTCTTTTTGTTCCGAAAGTGGCTTTGCCCATAACAGCCCAATAGAAGGATCAATATTGAATTTTCTTTAATTCGTAAGTAAATACTCCCTGTTTGTTTATGGGCATTGCAGACGGTGCAGGGAGAAGAAAGCCGGACGTATTTATGAAGTGGTAAAAGTTTACTGGAGTAAGACTTCGTGAAGAAAGTCGCTAAGGTTTTTTACTATTAGAAGGCCCTGACGCTAAAACTTCTTGATTAGCTATAAAGACGTCACCGAAGTGCAAGCAAATACTGTGAGGTTAAGAACAAGCCTTAAGGCTCTGATGTTAAACCCTCTCTGGAGAATTTTTACGGATTCCATTTCACTGCAGACTATAAACCAATGATTTTCGGTCTGAAGTTTTTGCTCTTGAAAAGGTAACTATTGATTTCACAAGTTTTCTACAGAAAACAATCTTAAGACTCTCTAATTCATATTGAATGCCGCATGTTTTTTGGGATCTTAACACTGGTTTATACTTAACAACCATATGACTTATTTTAGTAATGTATGCCAATTTGGAAGAGATAATTATGCAGCGTGCATTCCGTATCCATAATGTTTAAACTGTTTTTAATAACTCTACTGTTTGTGTGTAAAAAAGTTTCAGTATTTAATCTGCGCCAGCTACAACTGGATGTTCCTTCTTGTTTTAACATAATACTGGATGTTTTTAGTACTTAAGGGTGCGAGCGTAACCTTTTGCATTTTTATTACTTTTTAACTAATTTTTTTTCCAAAAATATTGAAACAAGCTGCCCGTCCGGGTAGCCGTTTGGTGTAACGCACTGCTTCCCGAGTGGGAAGGCGTGCCGGTCCCTGGCGCGAATCCGCCCGGCAGTTTAGTGTCGAGGTCCGGTGAGCTAGCCAGGCTGTGGATGGTTTTTAAGGCGGTTTTCCATCTGCCTCGGCGAATGCGGGTTGATTCCCCTTATCCCGCCTCAGTTACACTATGTCGTCGATTGCTGTTCAAACACTGTCTCCACGTAAGCGTACACCATTATTACTCTACCACACAAACATTTTGGGCACACTCGTTTGGTATGAGACGTTTCCGGGAGGTGGGGGATCCATCGGGGGCCGAACCGCACAATAACCCTGGGTTTGGAGTGGAGTGGCGGTGGGGTGAGTGGACTGTTGTAGCCTGTTGAAGAGTTGTGTACCGCTGAGGACTAGGGCGGGGACGAAGCCTCTCCTTCGTTTCTAGATCCCCAGTTCAATACATACATACATACATCCATATAAGAGGCCAGTACTTACTACTTATGTAACATGCGGAGGTTAGCTGCACGGAAGTGTAAGCACCAAGCTCCGTTTAACTGATGTTGGTCATTCCTAATGTCAGGTGGTACCATGTGCTATTATATGTACTACGAGTCATCACAACTTGAATTTCTTAATCATCGGTCATCTGACTGGTTTAATGCAACTCACGGTTCGCGGCTCGCCACAACTTCCTCCCTGAGCAGCCCTTGCAACCTATGTCCTCAATTATTTGCTGGATGTATTCCAATCTCTGTCTTTCTCTACTTTTTTTACTCTCTGCAGCTTCCTCTAGTACCATGGAACTTATTCCCTGAAGTCTTAAAAGTTGCCCCACTATTCCGTCCCTTTTCTTATCAGTGGATTCCAAGTTTTCATGTATTCTTTTCCTAGCCGATTCAGAGGAGAACCTCCTTATCATTCCACCGGATTTTCAACATTCTTCTATAGCATTACATCTCCAATGCTTCGATTCGCTTCTACTCGGCTTTTCGCACAGTCCATGTCTCACTATTACCTATCATACAATGCTGTGCTCCCATAAATTTCTTCCTCAAATAAGGTCTTTTTTCCAGCAATGCCCTTATTACTACTGCTAATCTGCTTTTTATATCCTCCTTGCTCCACCCATTGTAGGCTATTTTGCTGCCTAGGTAACAAAGTTCTTTAACTTCATCTGTCCTTCGTGATCACCAATCCTGATATTAAGTTTCGTCTTTCTTCGATTTACTTTCAATCCAGTCTCTGTACTCACTGCACTCTTCATTCCATTCAGCAGAACATGTATTCTTCTTCACTTTCACTCACAGTAGCAATGTCATCAGCGCATCATACCGTTTGTATACTTTTACCTCGAATTTTATTTCCACTCCTGAACCTTTCTTTTAGTTCCGTCTTTGCTTCTTCGATGTATATATTGATCAGTAGGGGCGAAGGACTACATCCCTGTTTTACTTTACTTCGTTCTTGGTCTTCCACTCTTATTGTTCTTTCTTGGCTCTTGTACATATTGTGTATTACCCGTCTTTCCCTATGTATGGCTTATTTTTCTCAGAATTTCTAACATCTTCGACCATTTGACACTGCCGGACGCTTTTCCCGCATCAACAAATCCTTTGAACGTGTTTTGTTTCTTGTTTAATGTTGCTTCTATTATTAAATGCAATGTCAGAACTGCATCTCTGGTGCCTTTACCTTTCCTAAAGCTAAACTCATCGTCATCTAACATATTCTGTCTTTTTTTTTTTAAATCTTCTGTATATTATTCTTGTCAGTAACTTTGATGCATAAGTTGATAAGTTGACTGTGAGATAACTCTCGCACTTGTCAGCTCTTACAATATTCGGAACTATCTGGATGATGTTTTTCCGGAAGTTGGTGGTATATTGGCAGACTTCAGTAAGGTTGCGACGACAAATAAGAAAAACTGTATATGCAGTACATTTCCTACATGGCTGTTCGAACAAATTAACGGCAGATGTTCAAACAATCAGCCTTCTAGAATGAAATTTTCACTCTGCAGCGAAGTGGGCGCTGATGTGAAACTTCCTGGCAGATTAAGACTGTGTGCCGGACCGAGACTCAAACTCGGGACCTTTGTGTTTCGCGGGCAAGTGCTCTACCATCTGAGCTACCCAAGCGAAAGGCAAAGCTCCCGAGTTCGGGTCTCGGTCCGACACACAGTTTTAATCTGCCAGGAAGTTTCATATCACGGCAGACTCCGCCACTTTCGTGACAAAGTCATGTCTCCGCAATATTCTTTCTTCCAGGAGCGCTAGTTCTGCAAGTTTCTGAGGAGAGCTTCTGTGAAATTTGGAAGGTAGGAGACGAGGCACTGGCATAATGAAAGCTGTGAGGACGGATCGTGAGTCGTGCTTGGGTAGCTCAGTTCGTAGAGCACTTGCCTGCCAAAGGCAAATGTCCCGAGTTCGAGTCTCGGTCAGATACAAAGTTTTAATCTGCCTAGAAGTTTCAAATCCGCCATCTGTTTCCTCCATACGTTTGCAGCTTCATTCTCCAACTCTGTCGAGCATGGTAGACCTCACTTCCATTTTGTGATATTCAACAGTCAGTGAGGTCATTAACTTAGCTGTGTTGGCAACTGGAGTAAGATACGTTCGCACTTTTTGTATTGTGCCATTACACGAACTGTGCAGGGCATTGCCGAGAACCGCCTTACGCCTGGAAAAATGTCGATGGCCTAAAAGATAATTAATTTGAGCTTTGATCAGTACAAGTAAACAAAGCCGGAATCATCTTGAACATTAAACGTTTCTTCTGTCTATCCCGTGGAGCTTCCGTGGCGTCGCGCCACAGTTCACACACTGTTGACGTGCGATACAAATTACGCGACCTACTGTGCCGCGCATTTAACTGAAATATTTATTGGAGAACCTACATTAATTTCCTGGTCTGCTACACTATCTAACCGATGGCCGTCGATCTCGCGTTGATTCGCGACACAGACTAAGCTTCCCACTATTCTGTCAATAATAAAAGCATTGTAGCAATGCAGCTACTTTCAGACAGTTTCTAAGGTCCCACCACTCTGTTCGCGTATCCATATCTACACCTACATTTACACATATACTCCGCAAGCCACCGTACGCTGTGTGGAGGAAGGAACACTGTACCGCGACTAATCATTTCCTTTCCTGTTCCACTCGAAAACAGAGGGAGGGAAGAATGACTATCTACACACCACCGCAAGAGCCCTAACTTCTTGGATCTTATCATCGTGGTCCTTACGTGAAAAGTGTGTTGGCTGACAGAAGTTCAGTCATTTTACAGTCAGCTTCAAATACGGATTCTCTCAATTTTCTCGACAGTGTTCTTCGAAAGGAACGTCGCCTTCACTCAATTTGAGTTGCCGAAGCATCTCCGTAATACTTCATTATTGTTCGAACATAGCCGGCCGCAGTGGTCTCGCGGTTCTAGGCGCTCAGTCCGGAGCCGCGCGACCGCTACGGTCGCAGGTTCGAATCCTGCCTCGGGCATGGATGTGTGTGATGTCTTTAGGTTAGTTAGGTTTAAGTAGTTCTAAGTTCTAGGGGACTGATGACCAAAGATGTTAAGTCCCATAGTGCTCAGAGCCATTTGAACCATTTTTTGTTCGAACATAACCGGTAACAAATCTAACAGCTCGCCTCTGAATTCTTTCTATGTCTTCCTTTAATTCCACTCGGTGGGAATCCCAAACGCTCGAGCAGAACTCGAGAATAGGTAGCCCAATCGTCCTATACGCGGTCTGTACCACAGTTTCCTAATATTTTATCCACAGACCGATGTCAAGCATTCGACCTCCCCACGGCAATCTTTTCATGGTCATTCCCTTTTACATCGCTTCGTAACGTTACTTCCAGATATTTAATCGACATGATAGAGTCAAGCATCAAACAGCTAAAACAGTATTCGAACATTGCGGATTTTTTTCCTACTCACCTCCATTAACTTATATTTTTGTACATTTAGAGCCAGCTGTCATTAATCAGATCAACTATAAATTTTGTCTAGATAATCTTGTATCCTCCTACAGTCACTCAACGACACGCCTTCCCGTGTACCATAGTATCATCAGCAAACAACCCCAAACCGCTGTCTACCCTGTTCGCCAGGCCCTATCACACTGGCTCAAATGGCTCTGAGCACTATGCGACTTAACTTCTGAGGTCATCAGTCGCCTAGAACTTAGAACTAATTAAACCTAACTAACCTAAGGACATCACACACATCCATGCCCGAGGCAGGATTCGAACCTGCGACCGCAGCGGTCACGCGGTTCCAGACTGAAGCGCCTTTAACCGCACGGCCACACCGGCCGGCACCCCCTATCACACTACCCTTGGCCACTACTGACGATAGACTTGTTTCGTTTGAACACCTGCCATCGAGGACAAAGTATTTGGTTCCGTTACTTGTTACTTAATAACAAGGCTTATTAATCCGCAACTTAAACACATAATCCCTGGAAACCATAAACACATGGAGGGGTAGGACAAGGAAAGCATGACAGCAGCGTCATTTGTCGTTTGAGTGGTTCATTTAATTAACCACCACATGTTATCATGAAGAGAGAAATACGATAGCCGGCCAAGTTGGCCGAGCGGTTCTCGGCGCTACAGTCTGGAACCGCACGACCGCTACCGTCGCAGGCTCGAATCCTGCCTTGGGCATGGATGTGTGTAATGTGCTTAGATTAGTTAGATTTAAGTAGTTCTAAATTCTAGGGAACTGATGACGTCAGCAGTTAAGTCCCATACTGCTCAGAGCCATTTGAATCATTTGAACCAGAAATACGATAACCACAAATAACTATGAACGAAAAGGTAATACTACTTAGTTGCTTACAGAAATAACTGGTTTTCACAAATGATTTTACCTCATCAAGCCACAAAACACAGTGCCAGAATAAATATAAAAAAGTAGAAATTAAAAAAAAATTCTTTTCTTATAAAAAAAAGAAGCTACACAAAGGGTAATATCAAAGATAGTCTTGAGACAGTTAGAAAAAAGTCACTTAAGTCTTCAAGGGGTATTAGGAAAACAAACCAATTTCTTTTAAACAAGCAAGCCATTAACACACAAGAGAAAAAAGACACTGCTAAAATCAGCACAAAATAAACTGAAAATTTTATCACGTACGGAAACAGCACAATATATTAAGGTTGTCCACACGTGAGGCAAATACAGTCCCAATCTAGGCACAAACCAGTAATTATGTTTAAATGTTTTGGAAATATTCGTGTAACATAATAATCAAGACAGTACCTTGTACTTAAGCAACTTTAAAACAAAACTTAGAAACCCAAAAATCAATAACATGGGCAATACAAGCATATGAAACTTCCTGACAGATTTAAACTGTGTGCCGGATCGAGATTCGAATTCGGGACATTTGCCTCGAGTCTCGGTCCGGCACACGTTTTTAATCTGTCAGGAAGTTTCATATCAGCGCACACTCCGCCGCAGAGTGAAAATCTCATTCTGGAATACTAGCATATTCCAAAGGAGATGTATAACTTCAAGTAAAACTTTAGATAAGGTTCCATAGATCAGAACATTAAGTAACAGAGCCACTACTTAGCTTAAAATTTAGTAGCAGACACTGCGAATCAGTGCCTTAAGGCAATCGTGGAAACGCCTCAAAGACAGCCAATAAACACCAAAGCGATGCGCAACAGCAACAAGTCCCCACGGCCACCAGCCGCTGAAAAACCGGCTGCGACGCTCAGAAGACTAAGTAGGGCTGTTAACAAACACCACTTAGGTGAAACATAGCCCAAACAACCAACTTAAACAATTACTGATGGCCACCTTCTGGAGAAATACGATATTCAGTGCCTGTGTTATTCTGATTACAATGCAAAGTTCCTGGAATTGCCGCGACTGCAGCCGTAATGAAATAAATTAAATGAGTTTGCAATTGCGAACAAGGACAACAATAAGCTGTAGAATAGAATGACGGCAATGAGGATTTGTGCCGGGCCGGGACTCGAACCCGAATTTCCCGCTTATCGCGAGCTGTCACCTTACCATTTTATTTATTTGTTTAGTTGATCTCATTTTACTCTATATTGTTCGTTTAATTCGTTCGGGGTGGATGTCCGCTGACACCCGTTCAGCTTCTTCGTTGATCCGTTCACTCAGGGTTTTTCTTTTCCATAGGATAGCTAACCCTCTGACCGAATATGATGAGTTACCGTGCCGGCACCATTTAGCTATCCTCGCAAGACTCATAGCCAGACCCAAACTTCCATATGACGTCAACCATGCGTTTACCACCTGTTCTCGTACATGTATTATGTATATTCCCGTACATGTCAGATGTTGTACTTGAAAGTCGCTTGCCCGTTATCGGCAGGCAAATACTATATTGCAGTGCCTGTGTTATTCTGGTTACGATGCAAAGTTCCTTTGGTCCGGCACAAATTTTCATTGCCGTCATTTCGTTCTACAGCTGATGGATATCCTTATTCGCAAGCGCGAATTCATTTAGTGTATTTCATTACGGCTGTAGTCGCCGCAGTGCCTGTTCCTTCGGGCATGCATGCACGTCCAGAAGAACTTTGCATCGTAATCAGTATAACACAGGCACTACAATATCGTATTTATCTTCTGATACCAGGCAAGCGACTTTCAAGTACAATATCTGACCTGTACGGGAATATACATAATGGATCTACGAGTATAGGTTGTAGAGGCATGATTGGGTCTGGCCGTGAGTCGTTCACGGATAGCCAAATGGTAAGGCGACGTCACGCGATAAGCGGAAATAGGGTTAGAGTCCCGGCCCGGCACAAATCTTCATTTCCGTCAGCCCATTCTACTGCTGATGGTTTCATTTAATGGATTTTTCGAGACATGATGAGCATAACGCCTTTAATAAGCCACCAAATCCCAAAAAATTATCTTTAATAAAATTTACAAAATATCAAGAGGGCGTGGTAGTGGGGAAGGTAATATCTCTTAAACAATTTAGCAGAATAAAATTTGGTACAGGGAAACTTAATAAATGCCCAGATAATAATATCTGACCGTAATTCAGCCAAACCACTCAGCGAACAACCTTGCGTAAACCAAATAGTTATGTAAGGAAAATTATAAGCTTACCTCTACGGGGCCGATCTTAACAATTAGCAATCCTTCTTTCTGTGGTATTTAGATATGGAAAGCTAGGCATGAAAGATACAAGAAGTTTCTGTTAAAGCAAACAAAACGTAAAATAAAGGAGTACAACACTTAAGACCAAAATTTAACCCGCAAAACTTTTTCCAGTAAGCCACTAAGCGCAGGCAGTACAAGCGAGCGTATCATAATGTTAGAAATACTGACCATAAGCACAAGATGTGGCGGATAACTAATAATCCTGGAATATCCAGTGTGGCTCCCAGCACCCAGTCCCTGTGTGGACAGCATGGAATATCAGAGTCGGACAAATCAGGGTACATGGACAGAAAGACACCATAATCAGCTGAAAGTCGTAATCCAGCTTCACCAGTTACACCAAATCTCGACGTAAACAGAGATGACGGCCGACTGATCCACCATGTCTTGAACTTGGGTCTTTGATGCCCTCTAGTCCACTGTCACTCACTGCCTCGCTCGCTCTGCCAAACCGACGGTGCTCGAGGCCTACTCTAGCCCTCGCTCGGCCACAGATAACCAGGGACAAGTTACAACCGATTCGCACTACCAATAGTAGCGACAATGAATAATGCCCGAAATCAAGGCATACGGAAAGCGTACACGAAATCTAATGCGAAACCCCAACAGCCCAATCTCCACGTAACAAAACAGAAATACATTTCAGTGTCTCACAAAAAAACATAAGTGAATTTCACATGGGAACGAATGGGATCCATTTATTTGAATTAAACTTCGCCTGTCCGTCTCCTCCAGTGAAACCCCATCGTCCAGGTGCCTACTGGCTCCACGATATGATGTTAAAGCTCCGCCTGCTGGGCACACCCGCGCATGCTTACTGGCAACACTCACCTAGAAAATCGGGAAGTATTCAACAAGAGCTCCGCGATAGCTCACTGGCGTGCACTTTTGATTTCTATAGATTTTATTTAGAGAAATAACTGGGTTGATAACTCAGTTTCACCGATTACTGACTTCATGAACACACCGCAGAACACTACCCCAGTCCAAAGGACACACGACACCCCTTACACCCCCGAGGGCGATCGGCCGATTCCTCGACTTTGCAACCTCCTGACCGCTGAATGAAATTACCTGTCAGAAGCCTGAATAACCAAATTTTGCAGCGTGGACCACTGCGCGACATTCAGTAAGAGAGTCAGTGAGGCTCTGGAAGTACCGATCGGAACCTGGAGCCATGCTGACTCCAGCACCATGGCCAGCTGCGCTAGGTTTCTCGGTTGAGGGTCCATGGCGCGACCAGCTCGAACAAGGTGGTCACGTAGATTCTCGACTGGGTTTAAATGTGGGAAGTTTGGTGGGCAGGACAGTACGGTGTACCCATTCTAGTGCTATTCTGAGCACGCATGTATACTTTGAGATTTGGGAAAAGTTGCATTGTCCTGCTGGTAGATGCAATCATTCCGAGGGAAAAAAACTGCATTTAGCGGTAGACATGGTCCTCAAGGCCTTCCAGAAGGACGAGATCATCCAAGGCATACCATGAAAACATTCCCGAGACCATAACACTCCCTCATCCAACCGACGACAGTTTCAGGGTGTTTGCCTTCAGACGTTTCACGCCGCACACGCCAGGAGGCCGTCTGTCCGATGGAGCGTAAAACATGATTCTTCTGGAAAGGCTGCCTCTCGCCGACCGGTGGACGTCCAGTTGCGGTATTGCTGTGAAAATTCCAAAATTCATTGCCGATGAACAGCAGTCAGCTTGGTTGCATGAACCAGGCTCCTACTGCAGAGGCCCATACGCAGCAACTTTTGCTGGATGCTCGTTGAGGGATGCTGTTAGTTGCCCCTTGGGTGATCTGGGCAGCCAGTTGGTCAACAGCCGCACATCAGTTCACCCGAACACATCTCCGCAGCCGTGGTTCACATCTGTCATTCATGAGCTGTAGTGCACAGTTGCTCAGTGCCGGTTTCTGATAGCACCATTTTGCCATGCGCGGTACAGGTTAACCACTTCGACAAACGAACAGTCTCAAACTTCGGCGTTTCAGAAATGCTTTCATCCTTGTCCCGAAAGACAATGTTCATGAACTTCTGGATATCAATGAAATCGCTCCGTTCCCGCCTTATAACGACTGCACTGTTTTCCGCGTCCATCCGATGCACTTAGTACGCCCTCCACAGCTAGTACTGCCACCTACCGTCTGTGAGTGGTTATTCCTCGTTGACGTCATGCACTGGCGGTGGTCACCGGACCATATACCTTACATTCAGGTCTTTCGAGCAATCAGACGAAAATAATGAAAAGTAGCATAAAAGAGAAGAACGAGAAAGTTAACATCAGGATTGGTGATCACGAAGTATAGACGAAGTTAAAGAATTCTGCTACGTAGGCACAAAATGGCCCATGACGGGCAGAGCAAGGAGGGTATGAAAAGTGGGCTAGCACTATCAATAAGGGCATTGCTGGAAAAGAGAAGTCCACTAATATCAAACATAGGGCTTATTTGAGGAGGAAATTTCTGAGAATGTATGTCTGGAGCACAGCGTTGTATGGTAGTGAAACATGTAGTGCGGGAAAAGGAAAAGAAGAGAATCGAAGCATTTGAGATGTGGCGCTACAGAAGAATATTTAAAATTAGATGAGCTACTAACATAAGGAATCAGGAGATTCTCCTCCGAGTCGGAGAGGAAAGGAATATATGGAAACCACTGCCAAGAAGAAGAGAGAAGAGAAAGAGACGGGATGGTGCAGCACCTGTTAAGATATCATGGAGTAACTTTCATGGTACTACAGGGAGCTGTATAGCGTAAAAACTGTAGAGGAAGATTAGAATACACCCAGCAACTGAGGGCGTAGGTTGCAAGTGGTACTCTGGGATGATGAGGTTGGCACAGGAGAGGAATTCGTGGTGGGCCGCATGAAACCAGTCATAAGACTGATGACTCAGAAAAACAAAGTTTAGGTGAAAATGATGGAGGTGGATAGCGATCACGCACCCTCTCTAAGAGGTAGAAGCCAGAGGCTCAATCACATAGAGCTATGCTGACTGTGATGGCGAGGAGAGATACGATATTCGTCTTCATATTCACAAAACTAGTCAGCAACAGATGCGAGCTCTGTGAACACTGTCTCTGTCCTCTTGGAACACAGCACCATCATTGGAGGATGAACAGTGTACCATGGGTTAAACGTGACCAGCCAAGCCGCTCACATAATTCTTGGCAGTAATATGACGTTTCAGAGCAACCAAGCGCTCCTTGGAATACCATTATATGCCTGTCAAAATAAATCATCACCGAATTCCCGCCACGTATCACTTATGGGACGTAAACTTCACCAGTAGTTGGAACTACCGTGGAAAAGACATCCGACCGTATGACATTCTTCCATTGCCCCATAATCCAGTTTTAATGGATTCGCCACCACGTTTTCCTGTTATGTACATTTACATCACTGATAAGTGGTTTTGAATTCCAGCTTTCCCTGCAATTCCCTGGGTGTGGAGGTCCTTTCGGTTTACTTTTGTGCCAGCATTTTTTTTTCTCCAAAATCCTCCTCAATTCCAGTCCATCACGATCACGGACTGTCGTCCACGCTATGGCTTAGCGGATGATGTTCGTCCACTTCCCGTGTAGTATACGGTATATCTTCGCTACAGTGCTTCTTGACACACCAAACACTTCGGCTACATTGCTTACGGAAGCAACCCATACGAGCAGCAACAATTCCCCCTCACGAAGTTCCACTGAGCTCCAAAATAATGCACTCACAGCTACAGATAAGGCTCTCCTAAGCACGACTGATCCATGCAGCGTATTGAGGACATCGCACACGTGCCGTCCGCGGCCAACCGCAACAACGTAACCTGCAGGCTTGGCTAGCATCTGTATGTAAGTTCAGTCAAGCACATTTCGCGTTGTTTCCATATTTTCCTCAAACTGTCGTACTTTCTGTTTCCAACGGTGACGATGTAACTTCTATAGGCGGCTCGACAGAGCATAGCAATTTGCACTGTGCAACGGTGTGTGTGCGGAGCTAAAAGCGGCACCAGTCTGGGAGACAGTTAACCATCAACAACCAGCCGCCGACATATGCTTTTCTGCAGTCTTAGGCAGCCAGTTCCGGTCATCCTCATTTTCCTAATTTTATTCTGTATTTAATTCAAATAATCCCCTGCCTTTAGCTATCGATCTTGAACGTGACTGATGAAGGACAACAGCTCAGCACTGTGATTTGGACTTCTTTGCCAGACGTTGACGTTCTTGCTTGTCATTGTGTATTCTCGAGCGAACAGATTACTTTTTACACCCCCCCCCCCTACTAGTCCAGTGGTCTATAGTTATTGAGTTCAATAAATTCTGTCTGTACCCAGCTAATATTATTCCTTATTACGGTCACCCGAAGACTTCGTTTCTCGCCATTTTTCAGGTGATATTTTTATCAGGTCACTAAATACTTTAACGTACTTCACTAGTAGAAAATCAACATCTCTGCTATACATTTGCTCGTCCAAGTCGGAAATGGTACACACTTTAG
Organism: Schistocerca americana; assembly: GCF_021461395.2. Classification (NCBI taxonomy): domain Eukaryota; kingdom Metazoa; phylum Arthropoda; class Insecta; order Orthoptera; family Acrididae; genus Schistocerca; species Schistocerca americana. The sequence goes on from NC_060126.1 coordinate 288,899,731, forward strand.
TCAGTGCAGGCAATTCATCACGCTCCATAATTCCATAAGCATTTTAGTGCGCATTTTCCAAATCTTATTTCATAGTTCAATCAAATAATGGTATGCTTCAGAAGATAAGCCTTACACTACACCTATCAATGTAAACCATAAATTAACGAAAGTAAAAGAAGAAATAAATAATTCCTATCGCATCCACTAATTTTTAGGTGAACTGATGGGTACTGATTTATTTCTGCCTCTTGCTATCTCAGTAAGACTCCTTTGACCATCCCAGATACAAATGTAGCACTAGCTACATCTCCTAGTTACACACCTTTAATCACTAAATCACGCTTCTTTTTACTTTCCCTGTGGTCATTCCACTTGTTGGTGTCAGAAGGCGGTACGGCTCTTGTGTAGCTTTACTCTTTATTATTGTCGCAGTTAACTAAAACAAATTATTGTTGCCGGCCAGAGTGGCCGAGCGGTTCTAGGCGCTACAGTCTGGAACCGCACGACCGCTTCGGTCGCAGGTTCGAATCCTGCCTCGGGCATGGATGTGTGTGATGTCCATAGGTTAGTTAGGTTTAAGTAGTTCTAAGTTCTAGGGGACTGATGACCTCAGAAGTTAAGTCCCATAGTGCTCAGAGCCATTTGAACCAAAGTATTGTTACATATCCTCTCTAACTCGCGGCAACCAAGTTCAGTTTGGTTGTCTGCTTAGGACATTGGTCAGACAACAAGAACGGAGTGTGCGCTGTTATGAAACTTTCTGGCAGATGAAAACTGTGTGCCAGACCGAGATTCGAACTCGGGACCTTTGTTTTTCGCGGGCAAGTGCTCTACCAACTGAGCTAGCCAAGCAGGATTCACGCCCCGTCTTCACAGCTTTACTTCTGCCAGTACCTCGTCTCGTGCCTTCCAAACTTTACAGAAGGTCCGGAGTTCGAGTCTCGGTCCGGCACACAGTTTTAATCTACCAGAAAGTTTCATATCAGCGCACACTCCGCTGCAGAGTGAAAATCTCATTCTGGAAACATCCCCCAGGCTGTGGCTAAGCCATGTCTCTGCAACATTCTTCCTTTCAGGAGTGCTAGTTCTGCAAGGTTCACAGGAGAGCTTCTGTAAAGTTTGGAAGGTAGGAGACGAAGTACTGGCAGAAGTAAGGCTGTGAGGGCGGGGCGTGAGTCGTGCTACATCTACATCTACATCTACATCTACATCTACATTGATACTCCGCAAGCCACCCAACGGTGTGTGGCGGAGGGCACTTTACGTGCCACTGTCATTACCTCCCTTTCCTGTTCCAGTCGCGTATGGTTCGCGGGAAGAACGACTGTCTGAAAGCCTCCGTGCGCGCTCTAATCTCTCTAATTTTACATTCGTGATCTCCTCGGGAGGTATAAGTAGGGGGAAGCAATATATTCGATACCTCATCCAGAAACGCACCCTCTCGAAACCTGGACAGCAAGCTACACCGCGATGCAGAGCGCCTCTCTTGGAGAGTCTGCCACTTGAGTTTATTAAACATCTCCGTAACGCTATCACGGTTACCAAATAACCCTGTGACGAAACGCGCCGCTCTTCTTTGGATCTTTTCTATCTCCTCCGTCAACCCGCGAAAGGCAAAGATCCGGAGTTCGAGTCTCGGTCCGGCACACAGTTTCAATATGCCAGAAAATTTCAACAATAACAGTTATCTCACAAGCATACTAAAAACGCAAGTAAGAAAAACTTGCATGTTGGCAGTCACAGTATTATGTACTAGTAGCAACTGAGTCTCTGTTGCTTGCGTTCGTTAAGACTATCCACTTCATTTCCGAACATCAGAAACATGCCTGGAAATACCTAATTAAAAACTGTTTTTCCCTGTGTTGGTTTGCAGCTGTTTTAGGTACGAGTGGTGTCATACGTACTGCAGTAATTAAATGCATTTTACCAACGTCATGATCCTGAAAAGATGCTCTAAACACATTCTGTACGTGCATGGTTTCCAGACAAGCTTTCATTCATCATGTCTCTCGTTGTAAAACTGGATTTTTATTATTGTGTTTTATAGGATGTCTTGCTCGTTATCAAAGATTTTTAAGCAACTGCTTTGGATGGAGTCTCAAACGTGGTATACTTCTGCTAAAATATGGGAAGTATTTGCTTCGAAACATCACTGTAGAAAGTCAAATCAGAGACTTTTATTTAGTCCTTAGCATGTGCGATTAGAGCAGTGCAATAAGGCAGATAGCCGGCCGAAGTGGCCGTGCGGTTAAAGGCGCTGCAGTCTGGAACCGCAAGACCGCTACGGTCGCAGGTTCGAATCCTGCCTCGGGCATGGATGTTTGTGATGTCCTTAGGTTAGTTAGGTTTAACTAGTTCTAAGTTCTAGGGGACTAATGACCTCAGCAGTTGAGTCCCATAGTGCTCAGAGCCATTTGAACCAATAAGGCAGATAAATATCTTAATTATCGGCGCAGTCGGTATGATATGACGTGAATGTATGTTATGACAACTCTAAACAGTCATTGCAGGGCTGAAGACGAGTTCCTTTGGCCAATTGCTGAAAATATTCATGGTGATAAAGTTCTCTAGAGCTTCTAGTCGTGTCAGGTCGCTTAAAATCCACGTGCTTTCGGCCGAGTTCCCCCCCCCCCCCCCAAAACCCACCCCCCCACCCCCCCAGGTTGCTCACGGCTCTCTTTCAAGAGTTCTTGCATGTCGAACATAGGGCCCCGAGCTGTTACGGCCTATTCTTAGTTCCCCATGCTCTTCCCCTTCTGTCCTCCACTAGGTGATGAGCAACTTCAGGTTTGGCACACAAGTAAAGCTGATAATCTTTGTCATACAAAAGTACAAGAGGTAATACCGATGAGGTGTCAGCCACATGCAAGGAAAACAATACGGGATCCAATATTAACACCTGTGGTACCCATGAGAGACCTTGTTACTACGACAACTTTTCGCTACTGGAAACCACTTTCTGTCGCCTTTTTCTTTTTCAATCCACTTCACTGCAAAATCACAAAATTTTATCTGCTGGGTTTCTGTGACTCGAATACCGAAACTGACGTTGTCAAATACTTTGATGAATCTATTACTGTCAAGATCGTGCTTCTTGGTTGCATGTGGCATATTTATGGTCACCATTTACCCTAATTAGAACAGCGTTCGTACTATGAAACGTTAGGAAGACCAGACACATTTGTCATGTCAGATGAATTTCCATAAATATTCCGTGATTCGATCATCAAAAATATTTTTCAGGGGTTTGAAAACAGCAGGTGAAATGCTGATTGGTAGGTAATTACAAGATGACCGTAGGGTTTCTTTCTGAGGGATAAATTGGACTATGAGTCTGTGCTATTGCGTGGAATGTGTTCTATTTTATTTATAACTTTTACAACTTGTCAACCTAAGGAACTGCATGATGTTTACATACGGTCACTTTACGGTAGGCGACTATCGCTGCACTTAAATACGTATCTCTCTCTCTCTACCTTGCTACAATCGACCATAGCTACATACATGCGATAAATATGCTTGTATTTCTCTATGGTTCTCTTGCAATCATCGGGAAACTTGCTGCTTAATTGGAACAGAAGGAGACTGGCAACGGTAAACAGTTTGGCAAAATTTCTTTCATGACGTCTGAGGACTTCCGTCCCAGTTACAGGCGTGAATTTCAATTGGAACTCGACGCAAGTACCTACCTGCAGTAGGTAACACATGATCGCAAGGTGAATAATCATGGCCACTCAGATTAAATAACATAATTTAGTGAACAGAGTTTAACACCATGTTGGAATTACACAAACCTGAGATGAAGTGATTTCATTTGCTGCTGTTAGATTCCACTGTTTTGGTTTCTCTACTGGACCATTTATTCTACTGAGCAATTATGTTTGATTTAAAGTGATCAGCATTATTCAAGTACTAGGATTGAATGTGTTCCAGGTTCTTGTATTTCTCGTGATCATAGCTGATGGTGAATTTTCTCTGTTGTATGGTCGTGGTCTGTGAAAGTTTTTCGTTTCTCACATTTCGTCCAGAACTTCGCTGGACATCTTTAGAGATGCTTCTGTTTCCGCTGGGTCCTGTCGACTCTTGAGCATCTCTGGACGAAACCTCAGGAACGGAAAAGTTTGATGGACCACTACCAGACAACACCAACAGCTAACACATCCGGCCACGAAAGCCTGAATTGCGTTATCTTGTAATCATGTTGTTCAGAAATGTCTAAGCATGACGAGACACTTACGATGTTTGGCCACCAACTGTATTGTGTGAAAGCCCATGCTAGACAAACAGTTGTGCCCACAATGAAAACCATTTCATTCGTATTTGTACGTGTACAACATATGTTTTAGTCTCTGTGATGATGATGATGATGTTTGGTTTGTTGTGCGCTCAACCGCAGGCTCATCAGCGCTCATGCAAAGTCCTAAATTTTTAAATCAAAATCAAATGGCTCTAAGCGCTATGGGACTTAACAACTGAGGTCATCAGTCCCCTAGACTTAGAACTACTGAAACCTAACTAACCTAAGGACGTCACACACGTCCATGCCCGAGGCAGGATTCGAGCCTGTGACCGCAGCAGCAGCGCGGTTCGGGTCTGAAGCGCCTAGAACCGCTCGGGCAATTTTTTTTTTTTTTTTTTTTTTACACAGACCAATTTTTTTCTCAGTCCAATCTAACCATTTGCCACGAATGATGATGATGAAATGACTAGGACAACACAAACAGCCAGTCCTCAGGCAGAGAAAATTCCCAACCCGGCCGGAAATCGAACACGGAACCCCGTGATCCAGAGGCAGTAACGCTAACCACTACACCACGAGCTGCGGACTAGTCTCCGTGAGATTAGACGTGTGAACATTCAGTTTTGATAAGCGTCCATCTATGTGAATGAACACGTGTTTTTCTAGTTAATGTGAACCGTTTGCTACTGAACACAAAATATCCATTCATTTCTAGTTACTTTTTTTAATATAATCACCCTTTCCTTTGAATACACACTCACTGGAAGAAGCGCTAGTTTTTTCGTTTTGCCGGCCGAAGTGGCCGTGCGGTTCTGGGAAGTCTGGAGCCGAGCAACCGCTACGGTCGCAGGTTCGAATCCTGCCTCTGGCATGGATGTGTGTGACGTCCTTAGGTTAGTTAGGTTTAATTAGTTCTAAGTTGTAGGCGACTAATGACCTCAGCAGTAAAGTCGCATAGTGCTCAGAGCCATTTGAACCATTTTTTTTCGTTTTACTTTGGCCCCAAACCATGTTCTTTCTAGATTCCCACCATTCTCATTTTCGTTACCCATCATATTTTATATAAAGCTACATTGTGATATATGAAGGGACTTGCGGAAGAAAATGCTAACCCTTAGTTTGGATTAATCTGGCCGCTTTATCTGTTGGCGACAAACAGTTTCTCATACTACGCTACAAAACGCTATCAGCTATGTCAATGGTTTTGTCTTATTGTATTTATGTTCTTCTCTTTGAATTTGACCTAACGTATAACATGCACTATCTGGATTAGCACTATCTTCCACCAGATCCCTTCATGTCGTTGGTATCTCAGATAAGAGGTAAGCACATTATAGCGTAGCGTCACAGCTGTCCATGGATCAATTGCGCAAAAGTTTGGTTTAAACCAATCGAGAAAAATCTCGTACACATACATATTTTTATTTTGACAATAGATAAAAAAATATCCGTTTGGGTCACAAATAAACTGAAATTGCTTTCAGACCTTTATAACGAGAATATTCTAGATCCAGATAATCAGTTTCATTCCAAAACGTACAAGTGTGATTACAAGGTTTTGGTACAAGTTTCACCCTTAAGTCATTCAGCTGTAATTATTTTAAACGAACTGAGTTGTTTACAAGTAGATTGGCCTGGGTGAAGCAGTATTCACGATTATGTGCACATTCTGCCGTTGCACATGATAATGAGCTCAGGTCTAACTGCATAAATTTGTACAAGACCAGTCAGTACTAAAGTAAACAGTGTAGCAGAGAAGGTTTCAGCTCAACGAAAGAGAAGTCTAGATAAAAGTCAGGAGAAGTACTAACCTCTCCGCGACATTCTTCACGGTTGTAGTATGACAATATAGACGAAGCAAGCGGAGTAGTGGTTAGTACACTGGACTCGCATTCGGAAGGACGACAGTTCAGATCCCCACTTAACCCTCATATTTAGGTTTTCTATGATTTCCCTTAATCGCTCCAGGCAAATGCCTGAATGGTTCCTTTGAAAACAGCACGGCCGATTTCCTTTCGCATCCTTTCGTAATCCGAGCTTGTGTTTTGTCTCTAATGACCGCGCTGTCAATGGAATGTCAAACTATGATCATTCTGATATTCCTACTTCAAGTACAAATCATTTAGCTCATGCAAAATAATTGGGTGTCCCAACATGTAGCGACAGGAAGTGGATGACCACGTCGGATTCGTCGGAGGTAAAGCAAATGGCAGACATCGTTTCATTGGCAGCGTGCTGGGAAACTGCAGTCAGTCTACTGAGGAGACTGGTTAGAAATTACTTGTGCGTCTCATGTCTGAATGTGTTTCACGTGTGCGCTACTAACAGGAGATACTGAACATGTACAAAGAGGGCCAGCATGAAGGACCACAGGACAGTTTGACCCATGATAGAACGCCATGAAAATGTTCAAAAATTTGAATTGTATGTCTCTAGCAGACAAATAATTAAGATGCAAAAGCATCTACATCTACATCTACATTTATACTCCGCAAGCCACCCAGCGGTGTGTGGCGGAGAGCACTTTACGTGCCACTGTGAAAACCTACCTTCCCTGCCGGTCTGTGTGGCCGAGCGGTTCTAGGCGCTTCTGCCTGTAACCGTGCGACTGCTGCGGCGCAGGTTCGAATCCTGCCTCGGGCATGGATGTGTGTGATATCCTTAGGTTGGTTAGGTTTAAGTAGTTCTATGTTCTAGGGGACTGATGACCCCAGATGTTAAGTCCCATAGTGCTCAGAGCCATTTGAACCATTTGACTTAGTCACTTATTCAGTTGTCTGTTACAAAGCAAGACAGTTCCACTGTCTCTGCGTCTCGCTCCTTCAGCAGCGGATGGCGTGTGTGCCAGTGTTGCCACCCATGCCGCATCAGTACTGGTGGTACATCTACATCTACATTTATACTCCGCAAGCCAACCAACGGTATGTGGCGGAGGGCACTTAACGTGCCACTGTCATTACCTCCCTTTTCTGTTCCAGTCGCGTATGGTTCGCGGGAAGAACGACTGTCTGAAAGCCACCGTGCGCGCTCGAATCTATCTAATTTTGCATTCGTGATCTCCTCGGGAGGTATAAGTAGGGGGAATCAATATATTCGATACCTCATCCAGAAGCGCACCCTCTCGAATCCTGGACAGCAAGCCACACCGCGATGCAAAGCGCCTCTCTTGCAGAGTCTGCCACTTGAGTTTGCTAAACATCTCCGTAACGCTATCACGCTTACCAAATAACCCTGTGACGAAACGCGCCGCTCTTCTTTGGATCTTTTCTATCTCCTCTGTCAACCCGACCTGGTACAGATCCCACACTGATGAGCACTACTCAAGTATAGGTCAAACGAGTGTTTTATTAAGCCTCCTTTGTTGATGGACTACATTTTCTAAGGAATGAATCTCAACCTGGCACCCACCTTACCAAAAATTAGTTTTATATGATCATTCCACTTCAAATCGTTCTGTACGCATACTCCCAGATATTTTCCAGAAGTAACTGCTACCAGTGTTTGTTTCGCTATCATATAGTCATACAATAAAGGATCCTTCTTTGTATGTATTCGCAATACATTACATTTGCCTATGTTAAGGGTCAGTTGCCACTCCCTGCACCAAGTGCCTATCCGCTGCAGATCTTCCAACATTTCGCTGCAATTTTCTAATGCTGCAACTTCTCTGTATACTACAGCATTATCCGGGAAAAGCCACATGGAACTTCCGACACTATCTAGCATACTAACAATGATTAAAAATCCTCGAAGTCAAGATCGCAAACAAAACTTTATTGTGATTACTAGTTTCAGCTACAGACGAACCATCTTCAGATCTTGTCATCTATTATGTTTAGTGGGTCTGATTCAGCAAGAGAATCGTTATCAGTTAAAAAGGCGTAGTTCTAAGTTTCTTCTGATTTCAGATTTAGTTCTGGATAAATACGAAATCGTAATAAACTGAGACTTATGTCTTGGCGTCTGATAATGATTATCTTGATGAAACTGACGCACTGAGCATAACAGATGACGAATCTGAAGATGGCTCTTGTGTAGCTGAGACTAATAACCACAATAAAGGTCGAATGCGGTCTTGACTTTGAGGATTTTTAATCCTTAATATTTAAACAAAATTGTGAAAGATGGCTCGTCTCCATTGTTGACATTGTTAGCAGACATGATAACGTGTCTTCAGTGAAGCAGCTAACGATATTCCCCAGACTCCTATGTGTCCCATACAGAGCATGGAGACAGGAGTAATCAACTTACAGAATTCACAGAGACATTTAAGCATTCATTCTTCCGGTGCTAACCTGTGGTGCCCCTCTGCCTTTCACTTCATAGTGACTGATGAGTTTGCATGTAGATGAAGATTTACATATGATCATTGCCTATCGCTCCAGACGTGGATCTCGGTACTGAATATTTCCACACTGACAGAGAGCAGCTTCGTAGCTGGAGAGACATGAGGTTCCCTGCCACACAGGGCCTGGGCGATGGGGCCCAGAGAGCGGGCTGCTGTCCCCAGGGTCCAAGCCGGAGCCGCTCCGCCCACGAAGCGAAAGGCAGGAGCCCGGAGCGCTAGATTTATGGCTGGTGTGGTGCAGTCCCGTGTGGTTCCCCTTCGCTAGCCCCGATGGGCGGCTGGTGTGTCTGTGCGGCACGGCGGCTGTGAAAGGCTGTCATTTCGGCGGCGGCGGCGGCGGGCGGCATCGCTCCGGGCTGGCTCTCCAGTCCTGCCGAATTGGTTCGAGCTTCGGTTAAAGAATTTCGTCATAAAAGTGAAAAGTAAACTACTCCTACGAAAAATTAAAACTTCCACCAGCGTTTCTTCCATTTTGTTGTTGTCGTCGCGGTCTTCAGTCCGACTTGATACAGCTCTCCATCGTATCCTATCCTATGCAGGCGTTTTAATCCCTCAATACTCGATGCAACATACATCCATTTGCACATGTTCCGTGTACGTGCGTGATTTTATAAGTCTGGTAAAAAGCAAGAAAATTTTATTTATTTATTTATTTTTTTTTTATTTTTTTATTTATTTTTTTTTTTACGTAAACAACTCACCCCGTTGGAAAAATACCGTCTGTCAAACTCTGCAAAATACTCACTGACTGAAACTATTACTTCCTCATTTTATGAAAATTTCTTCCCACCAGCAAAACTTTCCAGTTTGGAAACAGGAAAAAGTCACTTGGAGCTAAGTCTAGTAAATAAGGTGGAGACGAATGAGTTCAAACCCCAATTCTTAGACTTTCGCCATTGTTATCACTGGCGTGTATGATCGTGCATTATAGTGGTATAAAAGCACGTTTTTTGTGTGCTAACCTTGCTCTCTTTTCAGGCAATGTAGGTTTCAAGCGATACGATAATGAAACATAATAGGGTCCATTTATGATTCTCCCGTTTTCCAAGTTATCTATAAAAATTTTATACATGGCTGCAAAAATTTATACATGTCTGCACGTTCAGAGACCGTGAATAGTTACAATGTAAAGAAAAACAGCCCTCGGTCACTATTTTTCACAAATTAACCTGGTTTCAACACTGCTAGGAGTGTCTTCCTCAGAATTTAAATCAAAGAATGGTCTATATTCTATAACATGGTCACAGAATTATGGCTAAAAACGTATGACCATTCTTTGATTTAAATTCTGAGGAAGACACTCCTAGCAGTGTTGAAACCAGGTTAATTTCTTAAAAATAGTGACCGAGGACTGTTTTTCTTTCAAATGAATATTAGTCCTCGGGAATCCAGAAAAAAACCGTGGCCATCAATTTAACAGCTGACAAGATGGTTTTTATCTTCTTCGGCGCACTTTCACCAGCCTTTGACCGTTGTTTTGACTGTCATTTTGACTCTGATGTGTAATGATGGATCCATATTTCATCATCAGTCACAAATCGAAGCAAAACATCTTGCGGATTCCGATTGAATATCGCCAGATGGGCATTTGGTCCATTATGAGCAATCGCAACATCCACCTCGCATATAGATTCTTCATATTCAATTCTCCGTGTAGGATACTATGCACTCGCTCCCTTGAGATGCCTACATTCTCAGCTGTTTTTATTTTTATTCGGTAGTCTTCCTTACCATACCGTGGATTTTGTTAATGGTTTCTTTTGTGGTGGCCTCAATTGAACAGCCAGAGCGCCCTTCATTTTCAGTGATTGTTCGACCAATTTTAAATACATTAGCCCTAAAGTAAATGATTCTCAATGGTCGTAAGGAGCCGGTCGGTGTGGCCGTGCGGTTCTGGGCGCTTCAGTCTGCAACCACATGACCGCTACGGTCGCAGGTTCGAATCCTGCCTCGGGCATGGATGTGTGTGATGTCCTTAGGTTAGCTAGGTTTAAGTAGTTCTAAGTTCTAGGGGACTGTTGACCATAGATGTTAAGTCCCACAGTGCTCAGAGCCATTTGAACCATTTGATCGTACGGAGACCGTGTGAATTTCATCAAATTCTCTTTTCACCTGTGCTGCAGTCGAGCCCTGCAAATGAAGATGTTTAGTAACACAACGAAGCACGGTTTTCTCCACTTTCAATCGCAGTCGACACATTGATCATTTCAGAAGGCTCTCAATAATGAACTGTAAGTTGTAGATAGTTGAAATTCCTTCTATGTTCTTTGAAATTAGCAAGTTTACCGAGCATGTAGGCACAACAAAAATGTTGCATTCTTTCGCGAAAATTTACCAGACTTACCAAATCACCCTCGTATTCACAGCATGTTCTCCTTCTGTCATTACTACCCCCCCCCCCCCCCACTTCCCTACAGTGCCAAATTAACCATGTCTTGATGTCTCAGGGTGTACACAATCAATCGGTCTTTCCTTTCAGTCAACAGTTAAATCAGTACTGAACGTTAAGAAATTCTTTTTCAGAAATGCGTGTCTTGCTACATCCAGTCTACTTCTCCCATCACATATTTTGCCCTCTAAATAGCAAAGCACAGCTCCTACTTTTAGTGTCTCACTTCATAATCAAATGCCCTCCAGATTTAAGTTGACTACATTCCGTCATCTTTGTTTTGTTGATGTTCAGTTAATAACCTCTTTTCAGTACTCTATCCTTTGTTCCAGCTGTTCTTCCAAGTAATCTTGATCTTGCTGAGCACCAAAGATGACAAATTTTAATGATTAATGAATACCACCTCAGCAGTATAATTATACATTTATTGTGCTACGACCTGTTTTTTTCTTAGAACATTTTTAGGTCGCCGTGTTACGGTAAAGTCGTGATATAAATGGCCTAGTTTTCGTATGTAGGCCCTACCAAATTTTTTGCTGTCTCTGACGGCCCACCTACAATACGCTTTCGGAAGCAGAGCTTCGTAAAGAACCCGGAAGAATTTGCTAAGACCCTCACAGCCATTTCACAATCTCTACACCTTGGATGACACAGCAGCACAGCCCCTATGAATCCTGAGTTGTACTTCAATGTGCTAGGGGCTAACTATCCAGAAAAGTGAGGAATCTAGCTTGGTTCTGACACCAGGGACAGTAGCGAAGTGTAGTGCTCTGTAGTGCAGTGTTGTAAACTGGCAACCTAGAGTCACAAATTAAAAAAAAATTGTGATCAAGCAGTGCAGGATACTGTAGTAGACCAGTATTATGTGCCTTGTGGTCTCGGATGAAGATATATCTGTGCGCCAGATGGTCAAATTCAGTATTTAGACTTTTTTGTAGATATTTTATGTAGTTTTGACGTACAGTTCATAAGCTGATACTTAAGCTGTCAGGGCGTTCACCTTATTCCACAGTTGCGCATTCCTTATTGTTTCATAGACTGTCATATTACTACAGACGTTCATGTTCTGGTCTGTAACATCTTATCTAATGTCACATTCCCAGACGATGTTGGTTCAAATGGCTCTGAGCACTATGGGACTTAACATCTATGGTCATCAGTCCCCTAGAACTTAGAACTACTTAAACCTAACTAACCTAAGGACAGCACACAACACACAGTCATCACGAGGCAGAGAAAATCCCTGACCCCGCCGGGAATCGAACCCGGAAACCCGGGCGTGGGAAGCGAGAACGCTACCGCACGACCACGAGCTGCGGACAATGTTGTTCTGGGCTGCTGATTACTCCACATTCACAAATGTCTGTGGTGTATAGTCGTATTTTTAGTAAGTAGACGGGATATGGGCTGTGTCCAGGGAGGAAACGTATAGCTCCCTTGATCAGATAGAGGTACGACATTCTTAATCTTTCTTTTATGTTAGGAAGGAAGTGGTAAGTTCTGTTGCCTTTTTCTCTCCTGTTCCAGGTTTCTTGCCATTCTCTATTACCGAATTCCTTTAGTTCCTTGTTCGATGAGGCTCTTGCCCAATATCTCCTTTACCTTGTAATATCGCCCTTTTTGGGCCAATATTGTGCACATCTCTTTCTATCGGCTAGAGGTGGCGAGCCTAGTACCATTCTCTGCTTGCTCAGTGGAAGGACTGAAAATTATCTGACCCGCCTGGCTTGCTATGCGCCTTAAAGCACCCATTTCTGGGATGGGAAGGCGCGCCGACCCTGGAGCGAATCACCCCGGCGGATTACAGTCAAAGGCCAGTGTGCTGAGCAGCCTGGATGTTGATTTTGGGCGGTTTTCCACATCCGACGAAGTGCGTGTCCAGCTTTTACCAACGTCCCGCCACAGATACATACTACACAGACATTTAGAAAACTTTCTCACACTTGCACGCAGAACTTACTCCAGACGCCTACAGATGGTAGTACACCGACCCCCACCAGGAATAAGAGATGGATGACTTTAGTCTCCTAAAACCCATAGTCAGCAGCATCAGAAGCAGTGACATCGGAGATGGACTGCAAGCATGTCTCACTCCCTTCTCGCCCTCTGCCTCCTTTTTGTTAACTGCTCGCCGTCTGGTTACTGTAAAAGTTGTAAGAAGTTTAAAGACTGTATTATAATCAACATTCCCAGAAGCTTTCTCTAAATGTACAAATGCTATAAACTTAAGCTTGTCTTTCCTTCTCCTACCTCCTAAAATAAGTCATACAGTCAGTATGATCTCGCGCGTTCTTGCTTTTGTCCGGGACCCTGATTAGATTCCCCACTGGGAAATGTTTGATTTACATGACGCTCGGCATACGATAGGAGCCACAGACAATGATTTTGTTTAAGTGTGGGTTCTCACTCACTAACAAACACTTCACATTTCTTCAAAATAGATGTCAGTTGTCCGATAATGACTACGGTAATTGTTCAGGAAGTAGACATAGTTTCTTAATATGTCGGCCTAGAACCTCAATATTTGTAGTCACTTCAGACTATATATTTTGTAAGGTTTTTACCGTTTACATGTTAGTACATAGAAAAATATCGTTCTAGACGTTCGCGCAGGTCGCAGCATGGGATGTCAGATGCCTTAATAGAGTAGGTGGACTAGAGATTTTAAAAAAATTTATGGATGGGTTGAAATTATATACGGTGGGAATTAGTGAAGTGCTGTCGCAGAATAGACAGAAATTCTCCTCGGGAGAGTACAGATTGCTCGACACAAATAGAAATAGGGATAATACAGAATAATTCTGTAACTGAATAAGAAAATGGGAATACGAATAAGCTACTATGAACAGCGCAGTGAATGCATTGTCGCTGCCACGACAGATACAAAATAAATACTCAATACAGTAGGACAAGTTTCGCAGATGATGGAGAGATTCAAAAAACGTATCATGAGATAAGTTATGCAGATAGGTAAGTGAGTCGAAAATTTAATTACATGGGGTACCGGAATCAGCTAGTGAGGAAGGGAATAGAATGAAAAATAGGAGGAAAACATAGATTAGGCGAAAAGAATGAAAATGGAAACCGCCTGGTTGAATTCTGCACAAAGCATGATTTAATCATTCCTAACGGCTGGGTTAGAGAAGGTTGTATACATGGAAGAAATGTGAAGACACCGGCAGCTTATAGATAGAAGATAGCATTTCCTGAAAGTAGCTGGGATACGTTCAAGGGAGCAAAAGCTAATGTACAGAAACCGGACTGCGGTTATAAGAGTCGAAAGACATGAAGGTGGTCATTGAAAATGGAGTGAAACAGGGTTGTAGCCCGTCGCCGATGTTACTTAATCTGTATGTTGAGCAAGCTGTGAAACATACCAAAGAGGAAATTTGAAATAAAACGAAAATTCAATAGAAGAAATTATAATTTTGAGGTTGGCCAATGACATTGAAATTCTGTCAGGGAGGACAAATTACCCAGGAAAATAGTTGAATGAAATGAATAGATCTTTAAAACCAGTAGGTGAATTTTGTTATTTCGGAAGAAAAATAAATGAGAGTGGCAGAAAAGGAAAGGATATAAAATGCAGATCGGCAACAGCCAGCAAAACATTTGTTAAAAAGAGAAGTTTGCTAAATTTGAAAATAAGTTTGAATGTTAGGAAGTTCTTTCTGAAGCCAAAAGGCGATAAGTAAACGATAAACATTTGGGATAAGAAGAGAATGAAATGAAGAGCTAGTGAGGAGGTAGTGAATGAAATTAGGGCGAAAAGAAATTCATTTCAGAAATGGTTAAAGGAAGGGTAGACTGATATTACAGGTCCTAAGACTCGTCAGTTTGGTAACTGAGAGTAGTGTAATTGTAGAGGAAAACCATGGTTTTGCTACACTAAATTGGTTGAAATGGATGCAGCCTGCAGTAGTTATACAGAATTGAAGCGTCTTGTACAGGATAGACGATGACCACAGTGCCATTGGCTGTCGCTTTGTCTCTGGATGGTAATAGTAGGACCAGTTCTCATCCACTGTAATGTTAAGGATATCCAACAATGTGTCACCACGGTGCTTCGAACGATTCCTCACCCGAAATGTTTTCTGACATTGTTAGATGTGCGTTGTAGCTAACGGTGATTACACTTGAGACTAGTAAAGGTATTTCGTTTGTAGCTCTAGCTTCCTCCTTTTTCACTCCTTGCACACATTTATCGTGTTAGGTGCTGCAGAAATAATCTTCCCGAAAATTCTATGAAAGATTAGATCAGCCAGGGAACACCGAAATGAGTAAGTGTGAACTGTAATTCGAAGAGCGCTGTTCCTAAATACTACTTTATTGTCTTAATCTGATACAGAAACGTGAGAATGGCATTTGGTGATGAAAAGGTTTGTGTTTCATTAAGGAATAAAAAACAGTTATTAATTGGGCGGTCTGAGGAATGGGCAGATTCACAGCGAAGATAGTAAAATTTCCGTCCATTGTCTTTCCGACGGGTGGAACGGAGACGTTACAATTAACGTTGCAGTAAGAAAGACAGGGACAGCAATCAGAGTGAAGAACACGTGGTCGCTCTAGAAACGTGCCGAACAGAACTTTCTCTGCAAAAACAGAATTCCAGGAATAAGTACGACTGTATCTGATAAGGAGAAGGTATTTGCGATAATTTAAACTGGCGCTAGAACGCTACGCGTTTGTTCCAGTTACCCAGTAAGGGAGCGAGTTCGAAACAGGCCGGTGAAGTTACGAGCAGAGTGCCCCGGGGAAAGCGCCCGAGCGGGCAGCTGGACGTCCCTTCAAGCTGAAGGCAAGTGACGGACTCATGCCAGCACTTTGTGCGTTTTAGGTCCCCTTTAAACGGGTTTTTTACCGGGAAAAGTCGTATCATTGAGTGGTCATAACAGTTTCCAGAAACTTTCTTCGAATATCCTCCACACTGCAGGTTTATGCTTCGAAATGCTTAAAAATATGTGTACTCGTGCGTAAAAAAAAAAAAAGAAAAACTACTTTTAGATACATGTGAAAATGAGGAATATTAGAAACGAAGTGGTGTGTCCGTCTGTTAGTTCGTTTGTTTGTAATTCATACAAGACTTCAATTTTAGTCCGATCCCGACGGAAATTTTCACACTAAACGTTCAAAACGAGAGGAAGACGATTGTCTACATAAGATTTCGTAATCTGGTTTGAAACACTTTTTTTTTCTTTATTGTAATTTCATTCTCCTGCCCATATGGGCAGGCAGGCAGGAGCACAGTCCACCTAACTTCAGCCAAACACGTTTACAAAAAAAAACATGAAAGGGGAAAGCGTACAAAAAAGGGGGATAGGAGTGGGACATAAAAACACGGCAAATGGAGATGATGGGAGTTAAAATATACACTAATGCGGGGACATGCACAGGAGGACAGTTAAAAAGTCGACATAAAGTTAAAAGAACACATATGGCAATTCGTTGCACACTTAAACTCACTGGAGTCAAACACAAGTTAAAAAGTGGCCACAGTATAAAAAATCACATGAGCAAACATGGACTATACACAGGTGGAGCACAGAATTAAAACCACATCACTTGATGACACTGTATAACGCCACCAAACACAACACAAACAAAGCACACTTGATGATGAATCAAAACGTGGGAGGATCTGTCAGGGGTGGGGAACAAGTGAGAAGGGAAAAGGAGGGGAGAAGGCAGGGACAGAAAGGAAGATAAGGTGGGTGGCACGCCGAAGGGGGGCCGGGGAGGGAAGGGATGAGAGGAACAGGGGGTGCAGGGACTCAGGGGGGGGGGAGGAGGAAAACCCACTCTGGGAGAATTAGGGTAGAGGAAAAGGGGGGCCCTGGGGAGAGGGGGGGGGGGATCAAGGCCAGGCTACAGTTGGTAGGAATGGTAGATGTCACGGCGAAGTTCAACATCCAGGAGAGGTAGGAACTGGAAATTGCCCCGATGAAGGACATGGAGGGTGTAGAGATGAAGAGAGGGAGGGATACAGCGATAGAGGTGCGACAACAGGCGGGGGTGGAGACGAAGGAGGAAACCAGGGGTGGGGGATCAAGCCTGCAGCCAGTGTAAAGGATGTGGAGATGTTGGAGGGAAAGGAGGAGGTGATGGTAGGGGATGAGGTCATACAGGAGTTGTGTGTGGGAAGGAAGGCAGATACAGAAGGCAAAGCGGAGTGCATGGTGTTCTATGATTTGGAGAGCCTTATAAAAGTAGGGGGATGGGGGGGGGAGGGCAGAGATCTAGGCAATACTGACATAACAGAGGATAGGACAGATCAGGGATTTGTAGGTGTGGAGGATGGTGGAAGGATGCAAACCCAAGTCCAGCCAGACAGGAGTTTTAGGAGATGGAGGTGGGAATGGGCTTTCTGCTGGATGGTCAGGAGATGAGGGGTCCAGGTGATGTGACACTCAAGGAAGAGGTGAAGGTATCTCAGGGTGGGGGTAAGCTGGATGGGACGACCATAAATGGTGATGTAGAAATTATGGAGATGGAAGGAGCAGGTGGTGTAGCATATATGATTGCCTGGGTTTTGGAGGGGTTGATACGAAGGAACCACTGGTTACACCAAATGGTGAACTGGTCAAGGTGGGTTTGGAGTGTGTGTGTTGGAACTGTTGAAGGGTAGGATATAAAGTCAGGAAGGCCGTATCATCAGAATATTGAAGGAGGCGGACAGGTAGCCCTGGGGGATGGCAGCATTGTGATAAAAGAGACGGGAGCTAGTGTCATGGAGGGTGACATAGGAAGGATGGCGTGAGAGGAAGGAAGTGACCATATGGACAATACTGATAGGCAGGGCGTAGGTTTGGAGTTTAAAGAGGAGACAGGGATGCCATATGCAGTTGTAGGCGTTTTCTAGGTCGAGGGAAACAAATATGGCAGAGCGACAGCAATTAAGTTGGTGGGAGAGAAGGTGGATGAGATTGAGGAGTTGGTCTTCAGTGGAGAGGGAGGGTCAGAAGGCACACTGGGTAAGGGGGAGGAGGTGGTGTTCACAGAGTTGGTGATGGATACGACAGGAGAGGATGGATTCGATGAGCTTACTGAAGATTGAGGTGAGGCAGATGGGATGATCAGAAGTTATGATGGAAGGGGGACTGATAGGTTTGAGGAATAAGAGGATGTGGGAAGTCTTCCACAGGTCGGGGTAGAAGCCAGTAGAGAGGATGACGTTGTATAGATTGGCAAGGACAGTCAGGAAGGAGAAGGGGGTATTCTCTGAGGTAGCAGTAGGTGACACAATCATGACTAGGGGCCGTGCTGTGGTTTGACCAGAGGGTAAGTTTAATGTCTTGTGCTACAATTGGAGTGTTGATGTCAGAGGGGGGCAACTGTCCGAAGTACTGGAGTCTGGGAGAAAGTGGAACGACGGAGATATCGGCGTGGAGAAAAGAGATTAATCAAAGTGCAGATCATCAGGGATGGAGAAGACCTCAGAAAGGTGGGAAGCGAAGTGGTTGGCCTTACTGAGGTTGTTTGGAAGGGGGCAGTCGTTAAGAAAGGGGTAATGGAGAAGGGGGTAATGGGGTATAGAATAGGAACCAGTAAGGCGATGGAAGGCTGACCAGTACGCTGGACACTGCAGCTAGTCAGCGATAAACTTAACACAAAAATTATGGCCCACAGAGTGGGAGAAGTGTAAAAATTCTGCTACCTTGGAAAAAAAAACAAATGGTGGAAGAAAGAAGGAGGAGATCAAAAGAAGACTAGCACTACTAGTATCAAACTTAGTTTCACGAAGAAATTTCTGACAATATACATTTGGAAGTGTGGAAGTGAATCATGGACTGCTAGAAATTCGGAAACAAATAAATCTAAGTGTATGCGGTTTAGTGAAATGTACTCGAAATTAGGTGTACTAATAAGGTAAGAAACGAGGAAGGTCTCCACAGGATCGGTGAGGAGAAGAAAATTTGGAAAACATTGACAAGAAGACAGGATTATAGGGCATGTGTTAAGAGAATAACTCCTGTGGTACTTTAGGGATCCGTTGAGGATAGAAACTGCAGGGGAACAGAGACTTTGAAGCGAAGGAAGGAAGATTAGAGTTTAACGGCGAACTACCATCGACATCAATGAAGTTGAAGCACAAGCTCGATTTGTTTCAAGGATGTGTAAGGAAATCAGCCGTGCCCTTTCAAAGGAACATTCCGGAATTTGCATAGAGCAATTTAGGGTAATCACAGAAAAGCTGCTTCTGAATGGTCTGACTCGAATCTGAAGGGTCGTCATCAGGAACACGAGTTCAGTGTGCTGGTCCACTGAGCCACGACGCTGCAATCCATTCAAGACACACGTGAAGACGTGG
Organism: Schistocerca americana; assembly: GCF_021461395.2. Lineage (NCBI taxonomy): Eukaryota > Metazoa > Arthropoda > Insecta > Orthoptera > Acrididae > Schistocerca > Schistocerca americana. The sequence goes on from NC_060126.1 coordinate 288,918,998, forward strand.
CGTGCAGATCCTACTCTCGAATGAACAGAGCCCTACAGGAGAGAAATTTGTGGCGGGGTGCATCAGTCCGATCATAAGACTGACGACCAAAATAAAAGAAAGCAAAAAACGTCTGTGCAACACATTCAAATGCACGTAGTTTCATCTTAAGTAATCTATGTCTTACAGAAAAACTAAACGAGATACACAGGTTTAACATAACATTGTTGCCACCAAAGTAACCGACTGAAATTACAGAGTCACCTAGATGCCGAATTTACAACTAGGAACTTTCGTACTTATATATTTGCAGTGTTAACACCCAGCATCAGTTTCTCGTTCAACATCGCTTTGGTGTCTTCGCAGATAGTACAGTGACAGCATTTACACAGCTTTCAGTTCTATCACAGTTCAACCTACTGTAACAGGAATCTATCGTCACCCCTTAGAACTCGACATCAGCAACAGGACTGCCTCACTATATTCCTGAACAGGGCAGTGGCACCCGTATTCGTAACTTGTACTGATCCCTGTTGGTTTTTATTGCACAGTTTTAGTCTATTTTTTACGTTAAACGAGTTACTATTACAACCTTCTACTGTGTTAGAACCAAGCAACTATTTTGTTTAATCTAGCGATTTTATTTTATTTATACGTTCGCTTAGTAATACTTTTAGAATGAGTTCAAATCAGCTAGAAAATGTTGATTTTGCAATCTGTTCTCGCTTCATCACAGTCTGCAGCTTGTGGTCTAGTGGCTAGCGTTGCTGCCTCTGGATCACGGGGTCCTGGGTTCGATTCCCGGCCAGGCTGGGAATTTTCTCTGCCCGGGGACTGGGTGTTTGTGATGTCTTCATTATCATCATTCGTGACAATGGTTAGACTGGACTGTGTAAAAAAACTGGACTGCGTTAAAATTGGAACTTTGTATGTGCGCTGATGACCGCACAGTTGACCGCCCCACAGTCCAGATATAATCATCATCAACATCGCTTTATCACAGTATCAGTATAGATATTCAAAACCATAATGACACAGCGAACGAAGGCCGTTAACATTTTGTATCACTTCCTGCTTAGCACCCTTCAACATCATTACAGACAGAACCTAGTAGCTCGCATCTCGTGGTCGTGCGGTAGCGTTCTCGCTTCCCACTCCCGGGTTCGATTCCCGGCGGGGTCAGGGATTTTCTCTGCCTCGTGATGGCTGGGTGTTGTGTGCTGTCCTTAGGTTAGTTAGGTTTAAGTAGTTCTAAGTTCTAGGGGACTGATGACCATAGATGTTAAGTCCCATAGTGCTCAGAGCCATTTTTTAGAAACTAGTACATATCATTAAACCAACCATCTGAAAGTTTCTTTAAAACAAATGCTATAGGAACTCTCCATAAAAAAATGAAGGCTGTTTTGAATATGAATGTCTTTCCGGGATGAAATTTGAGAAAACAGAAACACATCACTATGCTACCAGTATGTACAGAAAATCTTTAATCATAGATTTTGATATTTATTTCTGGTACTTCTTTCAATTTAAGTAAGGTTTTGGAACACTTTATGACTGAAGGTCCTTAATGCTGTGCTCAGTTAGTAAGAACAACAAAATTTAACACCTATAACAATGATGTCTGTGAAGCAGCACTGGTAATTCTGAACTTCCCTGTATTGTTACAGTAACAAAAGCTTAACGAATTTTGCGCTCGCATTGCGCGATATAAACCACAATTTGAGTAACAAGGTAATTCGCAGTCAATTAAACAAGCTGGATCTGTTGCGTGATATATTGTCAAACGTTAGAAAAACACTAATTATGACTCTGTTATATAAATAATTATAAATAAATTATAGCTCTTTGTCTTTTCTGGTCGCTGATGGTGAGCTTTAGTTTCATTATCTTTTTTCTTGCATGCCTCTTTACGTGCAGCAATTATTCCAGCAGCTACAACATTACAGGACATTCCTCCGAGGCTAATAATCATTTTCTTGGCCTCACTGCAGCATATTTTGTCTACTCTTTCTTCTTGCCTCGCCAGCTTTCCAGAATAGCTGTGTCTTTACACCACTATTAATTGTTAACTACTGGGCATTTTGCGCACACGCCTCCATGGGGTTCACCAACTTGCGTCCAGCTACATCTAGAGGTTTACAAATTATCTTCGTTATCAGCGTGAGATTATCGACTCTTTCTGAGATTTACAATTTCTACATGTTTCTGCTGATACAATTTACATAGAAAAACAATAAAGCAATGAAGTCACAATAAACGTATAGAATGGATAATTACGAAAGACGGTATTGAACTACTAAAAACACATTTGGCAAAACCAATACAAAACTGTGTTTCGTGTGTGTAAGATGACAGTGTAGATGCGTTACAAACTGCGTTATCAATCAAAAATTAAGAAGCATTCCAGATCCTTCCTCGAATAGCACAGGTAGTTTTTTTAATATAAATTCGCAGTAAGTATTACCATTACGATGAAAAGCAAATAAAATAAGTTCACATTTGAAGTTCAACAATATATCATAATACAGATTTGAAAGTGTTCTGAAGACATTTATACCATCAACTATTAATTAAATTAGAGAATAGTAGTGTTATTAAAATAGAGGATCCGACCGAGATACAGAAGATGCTTTCAAGCAGCATAATAATCAGGTATCCTATATTACAAGCTGTACATTGAAGAATAGAGCTTACACTAATGAAATCGGGTACGTAACTTCTTTCATTGTAGCGATGGCTTTGCAAAAAATTACTGAAAATCTGTTCGCATTTTAAGGAACTTTTGACACAGACTGAGTTGCAAACATTTTTAGAAATCATAATGTGATCATTTGTACATTGTGGTGATGTGTTTGTACCTCAAAATGGTCAGAGAGAACGAAACTGGTCATAAAATGAAAGCAACTCACCTAGCAGCTCTTTGTGTGTCTATACATTATGAGGTTCACAGAGTTCTTGAACTATTTTCACTGGGAACATGGAGAGGAAGCATTAACACTATTGTTATTAAATAAAAATAATAATGACAAAGTGGAATAGAGATTAGCTACCAAGAATGCGTGCGTTGCTCGGGGAATATCTTTATCCGCATCTACTCCTACATTATCTGATCAGTGGTACCTGCACGCCTCTACGCAACGCGTAATTGATGGATATATGTCACGAGAGGCGTGGTATAAAAGATGGAGAGTATTTTGACGTCAGTAGAGAAGCAGTATCCGAAAAATGGATTGGTCAGGACAGGACAGTGACGTCACTGAGTGTCACCTGGGTAACAAATCCATCGGGCTTGTTTCAATCCTTGTAAAGGTGTCCAGGTCAGCTGTCAGTGTTATGACTGTGAAGTGGAAACGCGAAGGAAAAATCACAACTACATCAAGAACAGGGGGCAACGGCTTTGCCGCAGTGGATACACCGGTTCCCGTGAGATCACCGAAGTTAAGCGCTGCGGGCGTGGTCGGCACTTGCATGGGTGACCATCCAGGCCGCCATGCGCTGTTGCCATTTTTCGGGGTGCACTCAGCCTCGTGATGCCAATTGAGGAGCTACTCGACCGAATAGTAGCGGCTTCAGTCAAGAATACCATCATAGCGACCAGGAGAGCGGTGTGCTGATCCCACGCCCCTCCTATCCGCATCCTCCACTGAGGATGACACGGCGGTGGGAGTGCTTGAGTACATCAAGAACAGGCAGAGCTCACGTGCTGATGGGAAGGGATTGTCGAGCATTTCAGCGGGTGATGGTAACAAAATTGCATGAAATCAGCAGAAAACAGCGGAATCACCCCTGAGTTCCAAAGTGCTGTCGGGAGTTCAGTTAGCACGATAAATGTGCGTAGGGAGTGAAAAAGAAGGGAAAACAGTGGTCGAGCGACTCCTCATAAGCAAAATATTATTTATTAAATACTAAGCGACGCTTGACTTGGTGTAAAGTGCGGCGCAACTGGGAATTGGTTGATTGAAAACTAGTGAAGTGATATATCATGTCACACCCTGTGGTAATCCGATGGAAGGGTTGAGTCTGGTAAATGCCTGGAGAAACTGACTTTACAACATGTAAAATATCAAAAGTAAGGAAGAGCTAGTGTTACGATATAGGGATGTTTCTCGCTGTTAGTCTGTGGTCCCCTTACTGTGATTGAGAAAATGCTAATTGCGGAGGGATATAAGCATATTTTATAGCCCTGTGTCCTGCGTACAGTAGAGAAATACTTCGGAGACTATAGTTATTTGTATTAGCACTGACACTGCACGCTTTCATAAAGCAGCATCTGTGAGGCAATGATATGCGGTCTGCTCGTCCCGACCTAAACCCAGAGGAACATCTTTGTATGAGTTGGAACGTCGACTTCGCTCCAGACCCGAGGCGTTTAACATCACTGCTTTCTCTGGCTGACTCTCTTGAGGAACAATGTACCGCAATTCCTCCATTGACATCGCGACACCTCATAAAATGTGTCCCCAGCAGAATTCAAGCCTTAATAAAGGCTGGAAACATTGCGGAGAATATTTCTGGTACCATTATCGTCGTCCCCACTCCCGCCTTCTGGTTACGGTTGAGAAAGGTGCCCAGAAAGAAGTATTCCTTAGAGACTCTAAATTCTCTACTTTTCCCGTCAAAGTCATTTCGTAAGCTGTTTGTGGGCGGAAGTAATATGCTGAAGTAATATACCTGACTGTTCTTGGAACGTATGCTCTCGGAATTTTAACAGTTATGACTTACACGGAGATTCGTAGAGGCGGAAGGAGTTACTCAACGAAACTGACGTGACTCCAGCAGAAACCGTGCGAGTGCTGCTACTTCCTGCACATTACGTCTCGGCCTGGGGACAGTTATGAATCCGACTCGCTCTCACTGAACCACCGGAAGGACACGCTGCGGGAAGAAGAACGCTGCTCGACGCGACTGCGAAGGATGAATGTGGGACTTCGGAACTGGACCACGGCCCAACTTGTTGTAGGGTCGCTAATGTTCTCAATAAAATTAAAACGTTTGCAGCAAAGTACCAGCATCTCTCTCTATGATGGTCTGCTGTCTAGGAAACAATACAATTCATTATTTTCACTTTTTAAAAGTAGATAGATGCAAGATGATGCCCATAGACAAAAGAAAGAACCCGATTGTGCCAGGTATACTTTAAGTACCTGCTTAGGCCCGTCACAGTCACAAAAGTCCTGAGATATTACAAGCACAAAGTTTAAACATTTTACGACAAATAATGCATTTTTTAAAAGCAGGTGTTGGCCAAAACGCAGCCAGACTTTATCAGTCTGAAGCAAATGAGTACGAACATGCAAAATATAACCTTTAGAAAAGGGGTTGAAAATGAGTCCAGGATTCGTCGATCCACGTGGATTTCGTCCACTTTTACACCGTGTGGCCCTGCCAACCATTTCAGACTAAGCGACACAATATTGCTGAGTCAACTAAAGGTATGAACCCATTCAATGAAATTTCAAAGCAAACAATTGATTTTTTTCAATTTTAGAGATACTGCCGAGACATTTTTGTCAATGCAGGGTTGTACGATCTCCAAATGCTGTATGAACCAAGTGGCACCAATCTCAAATAGCTATATAACACTCTGAACAGAGGAATGAAAAAAATGTCAGTGTATTCATAATAGAACATACGATAGCAGATATGTGCCATGCCGTACTTCATCTGAAGACCAGCCATGTTTATCAGTTGCGAAACAGAAAGAACTCGTCACGAAGTAGCCAGTTTTTTGCTACCTAGTAAAGGGAGTTTTACACTAAACTTTGCAACAACTCAACCTAAGAATGCATTTTATAAGAAACACAAATCAGTACTGTTATATCTTTCTTGAATTTAATATTGGGAAAAAAAATCAAAAGAACTGAGAAAAGGCTTTTGTTCCACTAGTTAAAATTTTACTGCTACATTTCTGTACTTATTTTATCATAAATTGCATTAACTGCACTTGCATAACTTCCGTAATGGCATTTAGAACCACATAGCTACTTATTACGGCCTTAGAACGTTCTTAATAAATTAGTTGGCTGGTTGGTTGGTTGGTTCAGGGGATGGGACCAAACAGCGAGGTTTTCGGTCCCACAGGGTTAGGGAAAGATGGGGAAAGAAGGCGGCCCGTGCCCTAGCAAAGGGACCATCCGGGCATTTACTTGAAGCTATTTAGGGACGCGGCCGGACAAGGACGGACGCGGGTTTGAACCATCGTCCTCCCGAATGGCAGCTCAGTATGCTAACCACTTCGCCACCTCGCTCGGTATAAATTAGTTATTATCTCATTATTTTTTGTAGTAATGAGGTGGTTAGCATAATTTTGTGTTATCAGAATAGCTTCTCAATTTTTAGGATACAAGTAATTTAGGTAAAAAAACAGATACTTCATTTTTTTTGTTCTCCTGAAAAATATGAAATTTGATACTTACGAGGAGAACAAAGCTAGTGGCATAACCCGATTTCCGAGAAACTTCGATAAGTGGAAGAGTGGTCGAAACCAGCGAACACGTTACGGTATGTGCCAAGTTTCGTGGATGTTGTTCTACATAGCATCTGAACAAGTGTTCATTTCCTAGTACGGTGAAATCTGTGCGTCGTGGCTTCTCTCTACTGCGCCCCTTGTTCGACACTCGATTATTATTACTACTGCTTTACTTTTTGTTTTTCATTTGTCTAAACGTGTTCACGGTTGTAACCTGTCCCCGATGTTATTCAATCTGTATATTGAGCAAGCAGTAAAGGAAACAAAAGAAAAATTCGGAGTAGGTATTAAAATCCATGGAGAAGAAATAAAAACATTGAGGTTCGCCGATGACGTTGTAATTCTGTCAGAGACAGCAAAGGATTTGGAAGAGCAGTTGAACGGAATGGACAGTGTCTTGAAAGGAGGATATAAGATGAACATCAACAAAAGCAAAACGAGGATAATGGAATGTAGTCGAATTAAGTAGGGTGATGCTGAGGGAATTAGATTAGGAAATGAGACACTTAAAGTAGTAAAGGAGTCTTGCTATTTGGGGAGCAAAATAACTGATGATGGTCGAAGTAGAGAATATATAAAACGTAGACTGGTAATGGCAAGGAAAGCCTTTCTGAAGAAGAGAAATTTGTTAACATCGAGTATGGATTTAAGTGTCAGGAAGTCGTTTCTGAAAGTATTTATTATGGAGTGTAGCCATGTATGGAAGTGAAACATGCACGATAAATAGTTTGGACAAGAAGAGAATAGAAGCTTCGAAATGTGCTGCTACAGAAGAATGCTGAAGATTAGATGGGTAGATCACATAACTAATGATGAGGTATTGAATAGAATTGGGGAGAAGAGGAGTTTGTGGCACAACTTGACAAGAAGAAGGGACCAATTGGTAAGGCATGTTCTGAGGCATCAAGGGATCACAAATTTAGTATTGGAGGGCAGCGTGGAGGGTAAAAATCGAAGAGGGAGAACAAGAGATGAATATGCTGAACAGATACAGAAGTATGTAGGTTGCAGTAGGTACTGGGAGATGAAGAAGCTTGCACAGGATAGAGTAGCATGGAGAGCTGCATCAAACCAGTCTCTGGACTGAAGACCACAACAACAACAACAACAAGCGTGTTCAAAGACTCTTTTCCAATGTATACTGAAATAACGTGGCCCTTATTCGTCTAATTCGTCTAATAATTGTGTGGTGAATGAATTAAAAAGAAAAAAGTAACAAATGAATTGAAAAATTATTTGAAATTATTTTCGGTGAAGTTCCTATAGTGTACTTGATTCAACTGCAAGAGTCAGTTTTCTGAAACGTGACGCGTTTTGTATGGTTGGCCGCGAAATTACTGCCAACACGTGATATCTCCAGCAATATTTCTTTGCCCAGTGAGATTCATACGAAAAAATGTCGGTGGGGCCAACCTGCCTTCGCGCGATACTCATATTGTTCAGAATTTCTGTCTTCCGGCGTCATCCAAATCTTCCTGATGAATATGTAATAAATGCGTGACATATCGTGAAACCTATCTGGAATTTTACAATAAATATTATGCCCTTGTCTTCCCTAACTTGATAAGAAACATTCGTGCAGTAAGCCTCCACATACATCAGTAGAAAAATGAAAAAAGTAAGTAATATAAAAACAATAGTGGAGTTTCGAACGTGGGGCGCACAAGTGAGAACATGAGATGCTGGCTACTATAAAATAAACATGATAAAATAAAATAAAATATTAATTATGTATTACTGTATGATAGTGATTGGTTGTAATTAATATTTGCGTGACGTTTAATTATTCGGTATCAGACGCTTGACAATGGCTTTTTCGTAAATGTAATGTTATTCGTAGTTGACCGTGAAATAAGACTCAAATAATCGGACTTCGTATTTAAATCGTTTCCAAAGACTGCTGCGGTAGGTGCGGACTCAAATCTAAATCTCAATATTAGAATAATTTGCCAGCCATGTCAATACGTCGTACAGAGGTGACTGTCTACTAAACATAAAAAGTTTACACAGTTAGTTAAATCAGATATATTCAACGAATAAGCCTACAGTTAAATAATTCTACTTACTTTCATAAATATAAATTCTTTACAGATTCGAGTGCCTAGTAAGATTGCAACTCGCAGTGATCTTATATAACATTAAATATGGCGGTGTGCCAGTCAATAAAATATACGTGCTTCCCGCATCACTTATCCAAGACCTCTCTCTCCTTAATCAAACATAAGAGTATCGTAATTGTGTTTTTGTTTTATCAGCAACACAGCGCTGCAGTTCTGTGCCATAGGCTTTATTTATTTGTCACAGATTAATTATTTAATTAAGATTTCGCGTTTCCGAGGAAACTCACGCACGGCATGCAAATGTGCCTTTATATTGCCCCCTGAATTGCGAGGCGAAAGGACACACCTGCAGGCGAGCAATTCACCTAAAGGCACAAGAAAATCTAAGTTATCTACAACTATTTACATGACTTACATTATACTGTATATTATATACAAAATTTGAATGACGCGCGTGCGCCGAAAAAGTTCTTATGTTGGCAAAACAGAGTGCGCGCATGCGCAGAAGCGTCTGTGTAACTACGGCACTGCCGTTATTTCGTAAATTTAGATCACGCGGCACAGTATTGCAGTTCATATTGTTCGTGTGCGCGCGCATTTCTTAGTCGTTGCACAAAGAAAATATTCCACCAAGATTACATATGAAGACTACATTCTATGACAGGTAACTTAGTTTTAAAATTACAATATTTGTTATAATACAATACAACTTTAGATTGTTGAATGTTCTTAGTTACATAGCACTGCAATGAAATGCTTCAACGAAAAATGTTCTGTTGTTTCAGGTGCGTTGACCTATACACATCGTGTCGTTATTACAGTTTATATTCATCTACTGCACAGTACTGTTTCACAGGTTAGTGTCGTCGTGGTAAAGTTTTTTGATCACAGTAACATCGCTGTATAACAACGTGATTGATACATAAGCATGTCCATTTCCTATTTCCATTATAGTCGTTGTGATGCAGTTCGTTGTGACAAAAAGCATTGTTTATTACAGATCAGACGTGACCCGTCGAGTAATTAGTCCATATGCAGTTCGTTTTCGATATTCCGTGGAAGCTTGGTTGCAGAACCTCGGACGGCACATAGCTGGCGTCGATCCTTGGACAGTCCAGGTAAGAGTGTCCGTCACATTTCGAGAACATTTCATTCCCTGAAGTTCCAACCAGAATTCTTCCACCCGTCGTGTTGTTTTCTGGACAGGCACTTTGTGTCCATTTAATCCAGTTAACATCTTGAAGTTGGGTACTGTAGTAATGTCACTAGACGATGCACGAATTATGCACTTCACATATTCAGTTTTTTTTTTTTTTTTTTTTTTTTTTTTTTTTTTTTTTTTTAAATATAGCTCACCTAAATGTTCGTAGTTACTCATCGCGTTTACAAAGGTACGATGCATCATGAATGTCATTAACAGTTTCTTTCACATAGGTTTCTGCGTAGTTGCAGACTTAGTAATGTACGTTAATGTCCGTGAACAGTGGTTCACTACGCATTTTTTTTTTAAAAAAAGTTTTTCACATTTTGGCACTCGTTATCGTTCAAATTTTCACACAGTAACAGTTACATTATACATAGTTACATTATACATCAGTTTAAAAAAAACATAAGTAATCATACATATACACGTCACATATTTTCTTAGCATAAACATAATACAGTTACACATAAACATGTTTTCATCATTATTACATAGCTATAAATTATTACATTGTGTCACATTTGATTACATGGATTGCAGATATTTACGTCCTCTTTAACGGTTTTGCTGGGATTTTATCGATGTTTTTTGTGATGTCATCTGAAATTAAGATAGGTTAGACACAACATTCATTACATCAGTAGGCAAGACCAGGCGTTTTCACTACTCAATAAATATTCAAAATAATAAGAGACGGAAAGCTGTTAGATTCCTCGCGTTTTGTGCGTGTGTGTATAGTGTCTGTGTGGCCTTGGCTACTGGTAGATGCTTTTCTTGCTGAGAGATGTGCGTCTAATCTATTCCTCGAAGCAAAAGATCGCTTCACAGATGACGTCTGTCGGTTCGTCAGGTGTCATACCAAGTCAGTGGTACCTACAGTCACAAATGTTCCGTGAAAAATTTATATATCATTCACTGCTACGTAATCATAAATTTTACTTTAATATTCAGTCTTCTCGGTGGTGCCGCGGCGTTGAAAGAAAAGTTCTTCTGTCTTCAACTACGTCACTGGAACCGCTGAAATGAAAATTTCTATACTGCTTATTATCTGTGTTGTAGCAAACAGAGTTTTGCGAGTTGCTTAGCAATGTTTTCATGGGTATGACTTTGACATTATTTGGCATGAAATGCTCTAATATCTCGGTGTGCGTATAGCCCAATAATTTTGTTAGTTCTAGGATGTTGTAACAGATACGCACCAGGATGCGGTATGTTAACAATTATATAAGGTCCTTCATATAGCAGACGCCACTTAGCGTTGCGTCGTTTGAGTGCTACAGATTTATGATGAGTACGAAGTAGTACAAGCATTCCTACCTTGAATTTTTGTTTTCTTTTTATTATGTTTGTGTGATGTTTGTTTCGTATCTGTGCGTGATGTGTCAATGTAGTCAATACTTCTTTTATTTTCTGTTCAGGTGTGATTTCCTTGTCTGACAACTTAGGTAATGGTTCTATCCACTGATCGTTCTGTTTGCAATTGAACATGATCTCGTTAGGTGTGTAATTCGTATCGTAAATATTTAAGTTATTGTGTACGTCTTCGAAAAGACTTAGGTAGGACACCCAATTAGTATGTTTTGATGAAATATAGGTCCTCATGAATCGATTTAGTTCTCGGAAAAGTCTCTCAGTCGCGTTACATTGTGGACTAAACTTTGAAATAAATATACTTTTAATGTTATTGTCCTTCAAGAAATTTCTCCATTTGTACCCAGAGTAGTATGCTGCATTATCTGACAGAATTGCTTTAGATTTTCCCACGTGCGTCAGGTAATCACTTGAGAATCTTCGTATTATAGCATTTGCAGAGGCGGATTTTAAAGCATAAAGTTTTACATGTTTAGAAAATATATCGTAAAAAGCTAAGATATATTTGACGCCTCCAGAGCTTGCTGGATGCGGTCCACTGATGTCAGTACACAGAATTTCCAGGGGTTTACTAGGTAAAATAGAATGTAAATCTGTTTTTGTGGATAAATTCTGAGGTTTTGATTTTTGACATATGACACATGTTTTTAGTTCCCTATAAATTTTTCTTCTCATATTGCTAAAATAACAGTATGTACTGAGCTTTGCCAAGCACTTTTTCGTCCCATAATGACCCCAAACTAAGTGTGTGTGCCAAATTAGATTACGTTCAAACTCTTTGGGAATGCATACACACCAGTTAGTAGCATTTGGATGTCGGCGGTAAAATAACACATCATTGTGTAACTTGTAATACTTAGTCAAAGGATGGTTGTGTTTTTCTACCAGTAATGTTATTATCTTATACCAGTGAGGATCAGATTTTTGTAATTCAGCCATGTTTCTGCACATATCAATATAATATTGGTGATACTGCTTGTCTTGCATTAAGAGAATCCTGTAGTCATTTATATTTTCTAAGTCACTGTTGGTATCATTCATACCTTGTGGAAGTCTAGACAAAGTGTCTGCAATGGTGTTGTCCTTACCTCTTATGTACTTAATTTCAAAACAGTAGTTCTGAAGTGTAACTGCCCATCGTGATAGTCTAGGATGTACAAGTTTACAAGTTAACAAAAATGTCAGGGCCTGGTGATCGGTGTAAATTACCGTATGTTTTCCAAATAAATAATAATTGAATTTCTTGAATGCCCATACTATGGAAAGTGTTTCTAACTCAGTAGTGGAGTATGTACGCTCACATTCAGTTAGAGTGCGACTCGCAAACCCAATAATTCTTATCTGTTCCTCCTCTTTATTCTTTACAACTTGAAATAAGCAACAGCCCAAGCCAGTACGTGAAGCGTCACAAGTCATACAAAAATCTAAATTGAAATCTGGATGGCTCAATATGTTAGCATTCACTAAAGCATGTTTAATTGTATTAAAGTCATTCTGGCACTGTTCCGACCAGATCCAAACTTGATTCTTTCTGAGTAGATTTAGCAGATGTTTACTGTTCAAAAGTGGTTGTGGCAAAAAACGTCTGAAAAATGAACATAGCCCAAGGAATGATTTTAACTGCTTTTTAGTTCGAGGGCTAGGAAAGTTTCTGATAGCATCTAATTTACTGGGATCCGGACGTATGCCCTGTGAATTAATGATATGTCCTAAATACTTTATCTCACTGCAACCAAATTTTGATTTTCTTAGGTTGGCTGTGACTCCAGCTTGTGCAAATTTTTTTAAAATTCTTTGAAGAGTGTCAACGTGTTCATTCCAAGATTGTGTAGCTATCAGTATATCATCTACATAGTGTGTGACTGTCTCAACTAAATCGTCGCCAAGCACGGTATCCAGGGCTGTAATGAATACCCCAGAGCTGACATTCAGTCCGAAGGGTAGAACACAAAACTGATAGGTTCGCCCCCCGAACATAAATGCAGTATATTTCCGAGAATCAGGAGTGATACCCACCTGCCAAAACGAATTAGCGAGATCTATTGTGGAAAAATATTTTGCATCTAGAAATTTCTGTAATTGCTCTTCTAAATTTTCAGGTTTTGTGTGAACCGGTAAAATTATTTCATTAATAGCTCGTGCGTCTAACACTAACCTAATGCTTCCATTTGATTTTTTGACAACAAGTAGAGGACTACAATAAGGTGAGGTGGATGGTTCAACGACCTTCCAGTCTAACATTTCTTTTAATTCTTTCCACACAGCAGGTCGTTGAGATAACGGTACGTTATATGTCTTATGGTAGAAGATCTTGTGAGGCTTAACTTCAATCTTGTACACATACGTGTTGATAACACCTAATCGTTTGGTAAAAACTTGTAAATATTTGGATAACACTTCCTGTAGTTTTATACGTTCATGTACACTGAGAGCTGTAGCTTCACTTATCTTATGATCAAGCAATGTTTTCAAGTCCATTAGCTCTGTGTCAGATGAGTGTGTTTGCATGTCTTGAATGTCTTTGTCAAGTACTAACTGAACCTTGTACCCTGTACAGTGTTTGTCATGCTTTAGAGTTCTCCTGTCCAAATCAATAATAATTACACTGCCTTTATCATTTAAAATACATTTACCTTTGGAGAAGTCTATAATGCAGTCCTTCTCGCTCATAATATCTATTCCTAATATGCAATTTGTCACAAGGTTTTGTACAACCAGGAATGGCCATTGTACGGTTCCATTACCTATTTTAACGTTTACAAAAACTTGCTTTGTAACCCTACATGACTTATTACCTAGAGCGGTAGTTATTTTACAGTTTTGGGCAGGAAACTCAGGCACAGGCTCCAATTCACACATCTTTTTATAGAAATTAAAAGACAAAACGCTCACAGCTGCACCTGTATCTAAGATAATAGTAGTTGGAATCCCACCTACTACACCAGTAGTAGATGCTAAAACAATTTCATTTGTGTTTAAACGACATTGTGTACTGTCTTGTAAAAGTTCATCTGATATATTGTCATTGTGGTTGTATCTTATAAATAAAACAGGTAGCTTTTGTTTAGAATTATTAGGCACATCAATATTTTGTTGTTCAATTGTGGTGTCAAATAACTGATTAACATTGAAGTCGCCCCCCAAGAATTCTTCAGCCACGACCTGGGGCAAAGTAGTGACTGTTTCTAGTTTGTTGGATTATCATTTGTACTAGGTACTGACACAGATTGGGGTTGTGCATCAGGTGTCATTTCTATTATATTCACATTCGGATATTGCCTATTATGATCTCCAAACTTTTGCGGTTGTTGTTGCTGTTGCGCATTATAACTTACCTGTCGGTCGTAAGGTATGCTCCAATTTTGTCCTGGTGGCTGCTGTGGTAAAGCAGTATTTGAATGAAAGTATTGATCGCTACGAGTCCAGCCTTGATGCTGTCTTGGCTCGTAGTTATTATTATTTCTATTTCTGTTTGTGTTTTTGTTGTTACATTTGTATCCGTTGTTACCGTTGTTGTTATTACCGCGGTGCCTTTTGTATGGATTGCCGCATGAAGTGTTATTACTGTTGTAATTGTTGTTTGTATTGGAATACGCGATTTGATTTTGATTTCCGTATTGAGACGGCATGTGAGTTTGCTGTTTTTGCTGTACCGCGTATCCAACTGTGAGCGCGCCAGAATTGTGTTGGCAAGCCTGCATGTTTTGCGTACCACTAGTGTAAACATTGTGGCTGCTGTTTTGCCGCGCGAAGCGCTGATCTTCAAGTAACATGTCAACCGAATCTAAAGCTGTTAAAAAATAATCTGAATCGTCATCCGGGATATGTAGAAGTTTTTCCTTAATGTTGAAAGGCAATTTGGCCTTCAACGCTCGGAGTATATCACGCGTTGCGACTGGTTCGTCTAAAAAATGTCCCATGTTTAAGTATTTTTCAAAATATCTGCGTAAGTTACCATTTTTACTGTTAAAAGTTTCAGGCTCTAAAATTTGTCTTCTGAGTCGCTCCTGGACGGATTGCGACCAGAATTTGTTCAGAAAAGCACGCTGAAACTCACTGTACGTGGTACATACGTCAGCTTGACTGTATGCCCAGACAGCTGCATCGCCTTGGATGTAACCGACAATATATGAAATCTTTTTCCGGTCACTCCAAGTGCGTGGAAATGCGTTACTAAAAGATTTAAGAAAAAACACCGGATGAATGGTTCGTTTTTCTGGGATAAAAGCCTGAAATTGCCTGTGTTTTATTAAGCTTTCTTCTTCCTTTGCATTATGATATGGATTTGTTCCACTGTAATTACTGCAATGCTCAGCTGGCGAGTAATTACGATAATGTTGCTGTAGTTTACCATGATAATAGCTTGTGTTTGTGTTTGCACGTTGTGGTATGTGTTGTTGTCGTGGTGTGTTTTGTTCTTGTGTGTATGTTGTGTGCGGTATGTGTGCGTCACACTCGTATGTATATTGGTTTCTGAACTGTACATTTTGACTGATATTTTCGTTACATTCAGACTGTGGTTGATCGGTGAATTGTCTCATGGGTGCAGTGACGGATTGTACTGCATCACTAATCAGCTGTTTGTTATTAGTGATGTATTCCGCTACGGAGTCGTGCACAATTGTTGGTACATTTTCACGTATGCATCTATCAAAATGTTTGTCTTTGTTCTCTACCCAATCATGAAATTCTTTATTAATATTTTGAAAATGAGCTGTGGCATCAGATTGTAAGATGTCAGTCAGGTGTTGTTCAACATCGTCAAATTTATTCTGCACGTCAGTAATTCGTTTTTCAAGGTTGTCGTGTACTGAAGGATATGTTTGAATTTGATCAGTAAGAGCTTCACACGTGACATTAAGGTTTTTTAATTGTGTCTGTAAAAGTGCTACGTCATTTGTAGTCTTTTCTTGTCTCGTATTAAGCTTGGAAAATTTCGTACTGAGTTCAGTCATCTGTTTGGTCAGTGTGGCGTCTATAAGTTCCACACGTTTACACAAAGTGTCATTACATGCCTTGATTGCTATGAGGTCAGATTTAATTTCGTCATTTTGTG
Organism: Schistocerca americana; assembly: GCF_021461395.2. NCBI lineage: Eukaryota > Metazoa > Arthropoda > Insecta > Orthoptera > Acrididae > Schistocerca > Schistocerca americana. The sequence goes on from NC_060126.1 coordinate 288,935,137, forward strand.
TCTTTAAGGTTGCCATGTTTTCCGCGTTCTGTTTCATTAGCACTTGTAACATGTTGGCAATGTTTACTGTTTGCAAGGTCTCTGCCCCCGCCGCGTCATTAGACGTGACGTCATGTATTAACATGGGCTCTGACTGAGACTTTGAAATTTTTGTGGTGGACGGCCTATTGTCAAAACTTCCGTTAACACTTGCGTCAATATTTGATGAATCGTCACTACCAGTTGCTGTCGTAAAGTCATTTTCTAACACTTGTCTCTCGTCCGAGTCGGATTGCGTCTGAATAGTATGTCTTTGCTGTTCCATCTTTGCGTATTGTTTTCTAGTTATGACCATGCCACACGTGATATATATTTCAAGAAATTAATGTTTGACACTGGTTTTAAAATAAAATGCAGTTGAGCATGAATCGCTCGTAGCAACAATGGCTGTTTGTTAATTTAAAAATGTAAACTGAATATGGGATTATTGTTAATGGCTGCTGTCCATGTTACAACGTATCGTACAGAAGTCGGCCATATTGTACACTCGTGTATTGGTATTGTTGCAGAAGTTATTGTTTAAGGAAAAGTACTGAGAATGAAATTTATCACTGAAAACTGCTACGCGCGAAAGAAATACTACAGAATCTACTGAAGAGCTAATACACTGAATTATGCGTCTGGTCAAGCCTGCCAATGCAAAGATGCTGCGTCTTGCCTTATTTTGCTGGAAGCTTCATTGCGTCTTCCCGCAAAATTTTAGAATTGGAAAATATCTTCAGATCTTTGTTATTTCTCATACATTCACGTCCAGGTCCAGAAAGTTGATTTTTCACATGAAACAAAGAGAACAATGTAACAAATGACAAAATAACAAGTCCGACACGCAGTCGCCAATATAAAATAAATATGATAAAATAAAATAAAATATTAATTATGTGTTATTGTATGATAGTGATTGGTTGTAATTAATATTTGCGTGACGTTTAATTATTCGGTATCAGACGCTTGACAATGGCTTTTTCGTAAATGTAATGTTATTCGTAGTTGACCGTGAAATAAGACTCAAATAATCGGACTTCGTATTTAAATCGTTTCCAAAGACTGCTGCGGTAGGTGCGGACTCAAATCTAAATCTCATTATTAGAATAATTTGCCAGCCATGTCAATACGTCGTACAGAGGTGACTGTCTACTAAACATAAAAAGTTTACGCAGTTAGTTAAATCAGATATATTCAACGAATAAGCCTACAGTTAAATAATTCTACTTACTTTCATAAATATAAATTCTTTACAGATTCGAGTGCCTAGTAAGATTGCAACTCGCAGTGATCTTATATAACATTAAATATGGCGGTGTGCCAGTCAATAAAATATACGTGCTTCCCGCACCACTTATCCAAGACCTCTCTCTCCTTAATCAAACATAAGAGTATCGTAATTGTGTTTTTGTTTTATCAGCGACACAGCGCTGCAGTTCTGTGCCATAGGCTTTATTTATTTCTCACAGATTAATTATTTAATTAAGATTTCGCGTTTCCGAGGAAACTCACGCACGGCATGCAAATGTGCCTTTATACTACCGAGCCACCAGTTCGGCTAAGGTTAACGCACGCTAAAAGCCATTTACGTAACATCTAAAACTTTGACGGTCGTTTTCTCAGAAAATGTAGACAGTGGGTGATCAAGAATTAGGGCTTGCGAACCATGCTCGGGCACGGATGCAATGCGGCCAGCCTGGCTGGAAACACTCCCTCGCTGCTAGGATACGCCATCTCGTACAGATACAGATTCTGGTAGCCACGAACAGAGCAGACCTCATCGACGGTCAGTGTTGAGACAGGGATTAGTGATCCTGATGCAGTCTGGAACCGCGCGACCGCTACGGTCGCAGGTTCGAATCCTGCCTCGGGCATGGACGTGTGTGATGTCCTTAGGTTAGTTAGGTTTAAGTAGTTCTAAGTTCTAGGGGACTATTTGATCATGATGTTGTCATTACGACTATGGTTACGAAAGTTAAAAAGTCGGTCAAGAAGGCTAGGAGAGTATTCTTACTAGAAAGAGCAGATAAGCAGTTGTTAGCATCCCACTTAGTAAATGAATCGACTTCATTTACTTCCGGTACGATGGACGTTGAAGAATTATGGGATAATTTTAAACACATTGTAAATCACGCATTGGACGAGTATGTGCCGAAAAAGTGGGTTACGGACGGAAAAGATCCATCGTGGTTTAACAGCGCAATTTGGAGAATGCTCAGGAAGCAAAGTCAGTTGCACTCGCGGTACAAGAAAGATCGAGAGAATAAGGACAGGCAAAAGTTAGCAGAGATTCGTGCTGCTGCAAAAAGAGCGATGCGCGAAGCATACAACCACTACCACCGTCATACCTTAGCAAAAGATCTTGCTGAAAACCCAGGGAAATTCTGGTCTTACGTAAAATCGGTAATCGGATCGAAGGCTTCCATCCAGTCACTCAGTGCTCAGTCTGGCCTGGCAACGGAAGACAGCAAAACGAAAGCTGAAGTTTTAAATTTAGCATTTGAGATATCTTTCGCACAGAAGAAGCGTACAAACATACCGCAGTTTGAGTCTCGTACAGATTCCCGTATGGAGGACATAGTGATAGACATCCCTGGGGTTGTGAAGCAGCTGAATGGGTTGAAAATAAATAAATCGCCAGGTCCTGATGGGATTCCAATTCGGTTGTACAGAGAGTACTCTACTGCATTGGCTCCTCACTTAGCTTGCATAAATTGGCGAATCTCTTGCCCAACGTTAAGTTCCGAGAGACTGGAAAAAAGTGCAGGTGACGCCTATATATAAGAAGGGTAGAAGGACGGATCCTCAAAATTACAGACCAATGTCCTTAACATCGGTTTGTTGCAGGATTCTCGAACATATTCTCAGTTCGAATATAATGAATTTCCTTGAGACAGAGAAGTTGCTGTCCATGCATCAGCGCGGCTTTAGAAAGCATCGCTCCTGCGAAACGCAACTCGCCATTTTCACACGATATCTTGCGAACCATGGATGAAGGGTATGAGACGGATGCCATATTCCGTGACTTCCGGAAAGCGTTTGACTCGGTGCCCCACAGCAAACTCCTAACTAAGGTACGAGCATATGGGATTGGTCCCCAAGTATGTGAGTGGCTCGAAGACTTCTTAAGTAATAGAACCCAGTAAGTTGTCCTCGAATGTGAGTGTTCATCGGAGGTGAGGGTATCATCTGGTGTGCCCCAGGGAAGTGTGGTAGGTCCGTTGTTGTTTTCTATCAACATAAATGATCTTTTGGATAGGGTGGATAGCAATGTGCGGCTGTTTGCTGATGATGCTGTGGTGTACGGTAAGATGTCGTCGTTGAGTGACTGTATGATACAAGATGACTTGGAAAGGGTTTGTGATTGGTGTAAAGAATGGCAGCTAACTCTAAATATAGATAAATGTAAATTAATGCAGATAAAGAGGAAAAAGAATCCTGTAATGTTTGAATACTCCTTTAGTAGTGTAGCGCTTGACACAGTCACCTCGATTAAATATTTGGGCGTAACATTGCAGAGCGACATGAAGTGGGACAAGCATGTAATGGCAGTTGTGGGGAAGGCGGATGGTCGTCTTCGGTTCATTGGTAGAATTTTTGGAAGATGTGTTTCGTCTGTAAAGGACACCGCTTATAGAAAACTAATACGACTGCTCGAGCGTTTTGGATCCCTATCAGGTCGGATTGAGGGAGGACATAGAAGCAATTCAGAGGCGGGCTGCTAGATTTGTTACTGGTAGGTTTGATCATCACGCGAGTGTTACGGAAACGCTTCAGGAACTCGGGTGGGAGTCTCTAGAGGAAAGGAGGCGTTCTTTTCGTGAATCGCTGCTGAGGAAATTTAGACAACCAGCATTTGAGGCTGACTGCAGTACAATTTTACTGCCGCCAACGTACATTTCGCGGAAAGACCACGAAGATAAGATAAGAGAGATTAGGGCTTGTACAGAGGCATATAGGCAGTCATTTTTCCCTCGTTCTGTTTGGGAGTGGAACAGGGAGAGAAGATGCTAGTTGTGGTACGAGGTACCCTCCGCCACGCACCGTATAGTGGATTGCGGAGTATGTATGTAGATGTAGATGTAGATGAAAGGGAGGACGGGGGAGAAGGCGAATGTAAATGGCAATTCAATAGAACGACGTAAGACCTGTTTTTATGTTTCACATTTTCCAACAACATCGATAACAAGCAAAACAAATTTTCATTTTTATTTTATTATGTTTGGAGCTTTGAAGAAATAATATATTTTTTATCTTGTACAAGATTTCGGCATACGGAAAGACGCAAACATTTCCACAAATCTTCACACTCAGGTTGCCACGTAATTGACACTTATTTAGTTTCATAATTTCAAAAATATTTTCACACACACATGTTGAACTTTTGCAACCTCATTGTGGAGACGTGGAAATTATACCTGAAGAAAGCAATGTAGATGTCCTGGACAGTTAAAAGGGATTTGTCTTGAAAACGGTAATTACATTACAGATCAGTCAGTTACATCTGCAGAGAGGCGCTTTCAGCTGAAACAGCAAACGGCCTGGAAAATAGCACAAAACAGATGTAAGATTGTCCTCAAAACACTTGGGAAGCAGTCCCTGTAACTTTTTCAGGACATACTGAATTCATCAAATATCGCGACAGTGAGCTTCGGGAGATGGAGTATATTTGTCAGAATGCGTCGCTCCAGCAACGCGATATTTTACTTAAATGCATCCATATCGAATCAGAAAGAATTTCATTTTCACCTTGCAATGTGTTGCTGTGAGCAGTGTGCAGTCTAGTCCACTTAAAATGAAAGGTAAATTGGAAATTTGTGGTAAATTACTATGCGACCAAACTGCTGCGGTCATCGGTCCCTAGGCTTACTCACTACTTAATCTAACTTAAACTGACTTACGCCGAGGACAACACACACACACACACACACACACACCGGGAGGACTCTAACCTCTGACGTGGGGAGCGGCGAGAGCCGTGGCAAAGGCCCCTGAGACCGTTCGGCTACCCCGCGCGGCTGCAAGGTCATAATCCATGCCGGCCGCGGGGGTCTAGCGGTTCTAGGCGCTCAGTCAGGAACCGCGCGACTGCTACGGTCGCAGGTTCAAATCCTGCCACGGGCATGGATGTGTGTGATGTCCTTAGGTTAGTTAGGTTTAAGTAGTTCTAAGTTCTAGGGGACTGATGACCACAGATGTTACGTCCCATAGTGCTCAGAGCCATTTGATCATAATCCATTCCTGATCTAATTTTCGTGCCTGCACTCCTTTCTCCTTAAAAAAGTCAACAATAGCGAATTCTAAATCGAAAAATCGTTCCAAGCATACCCTTAAACCAGTGCACTTTGCAGTAACATAAAAGCTCTTACAGTTCCATCGAAACCTGCGCCAACTGAGACTGTAATAACGCATGCGGTTTCAGAAATATTACTGCAGCACCAGTTTCTTCGTGTGCTTCATGACGGAAGGCTTAGCACAAAGTGCTTCTCGACATACGGAACAACGAGTCCCGTCTGTCGATCATTGTAATTTTTTGCTCGTTAGCTATCAACTAAATCTTTAAATTCTTTCTGCCTGGTATTATCAAGTCGTTCAACAAATGGTTCAAATGGCTCTGAGTCCTATAGGACTTAACATCTGAGGTCATCAGTCCCCTAGAACTTAGAACTACTTAAACCTAACTAACCTAAGGACATCACACACATCCATACCCAAGGCAGGATTCGAACCTGCGACCGTAGCGGTCGCGCGGTTCCAGACTGAAGCGCCTAGAACCGCTCGGCCACACCGACCGGCTATCATGTTGTTTCGTAGCACATCTTTCTCCCACAATCGTTTTTAAAGGCTTGTGACGGTAGATCATTAGACTGCCTCTTTATGTGCAAACATTCACTAGATCTGCGACCGTCTTTCACGCTACCGACAAATAGGAAAGGGTAAACGACATCGACACCACGATTCTGGCGAAGTGAAGAGAAGCGTGCCGACCGAAAAATGCCACAGCGCAGTACTCGATAAAATGTCCCGCTCTTCTGGGTAGTTTCCAAAAGGACCGAGCAAAGCCGAGGTTGGGCCTCACGCGGCTCGCACACCCTCCACGCGTGAAGTTTGTCACGCTGTGGCCGGCGATGCGCAGATGAGCCAAAACACGTGTTCGCCCATTCTGACTCCTCTTGCTCTGAGCGAAGTTTCTGGGAAATCAGGTTATGCCAATTGCCGTGTTCTCCACGTCTGAAACTTTTCCATTTCCACTCTTTAGTTGACTATCGGGTAGCGCCGTACCCCTCCACAGTGCTAAGTGCACACAGTCTCGCATACGTCAGGTGCCTAACAACAGAGCGCACGAGTGTTAGTCACGCGCAGCGGCACGCCGGTCGGCCGCCGCTACCTCCGTGCCAGCCTACTGCCACGGCCCCTGCAGTACAATCGCGCCGTATGAATTAAACATAGCAGGCCCAGCCAGCGGCCGTTATTAACACGCCTTCCGGCTGCCGGTGACATGCCTGCACATTATTCTTTTTTGCTGTCCTGCAGAGAAAGCGCGAGCGTATTATATCACAGTTTATGTAATTGATATATATCGATCGGCCTCGAAACGTGGCACAGGAGCACTTTGCTAATTGTAGCCTCTGCAGGAAAAGCATGACAACTTTATGAGACTATCGTGAATCTTGCAGTACACAGTCGAACAGTTGTTGCATTGAAATTAAATGCAAGTGGTACTGGAAGAGAAATTTGAGGAAATATATCGATAGGCGAGTACCGGCACCGGAGCAGCAGGATATGAACACGGTTTTGCCTGGCAAGACACACTGCAGGGCATGATGGGTACAGGAGTGGTTCAAAAGTATCATAGCTCAAACAACAGCCTGACTACTTACACAGGAAGCACCGCGTTCACAAACAACAGATTTTATAACATAAAATCTCATTTTCCACTTACATTACCTGCTGATTGTGCTGACCAACAGAGACGCTGACAAGCCGAAAGCAGCAGAGGTCATCAAACTGGTGATCCCGCATTATCTACAAGATATACAGAGCACGGCAGCGTATCTGTCACAAGCTCCATACGAGAAAAATATACGAGGGATGTCGAATAAGTAATGCAGCACTTTGTTTTTCTCGGCGAATTTCGGTTGAAAATGGTTCAAATGACTCTGAGCACTATGGAACTTAACATCTGAGGTCATCACTCCCCCAGTCTTAGAACTATTTAAACCTAACTAACCTAAGGACATCACACATACTCATGTCCAAGGCAGGATTTGAACCTGCGACCGTAGCAGCAGCGCGGTTCCGAACTGAAGCACCTAGAAACGCTCGGCCACAACGGCCGGCACTCGGTTGAAAAAAATTAGTGATTTTTTGCGAGACATTGTGGATATTCCCGCTTCAGTCCTTATAGTTTCTTGAAATTCCGATATGTGGTCGTTCTATAGGTTGCCTCCAAAATGGTGCACGTAACGGGGTGCGTTCCAGCCAGAGCTCTCATTGAATTTATTTTGACGAAAAAGCAGAGCATCGTAGATATTCGCATGCACTTGCAGAATGTATATGGACACCAGTCAGTGAACAATAGCATGGTGAATCGTTGGACGAGGTGTCTGTCATCACTGCAACAAGGTCACACGGACCTGTCCGATCTCCCGCAAGCCAGCCGACCGCACACAGCTTTGAAGCTTGCAGTGTTGGAACTTGGAGACACTCCCCTTCGATGTGATCGACCGATCACATTCAGACACCTCACTGCTCAGTTGGACGGTTCAGTTGGGGCTGGGGGGGGGGGGGGGGGGGGTTGTTTGGAGGAGGAGAACAGACAGCGAGGTCATCGGCCTCATCGGATTAGGGAAGGACGGGGAAGGAAGTCGTCCGTGCCCTTTCAAAGGAACCATCCTGGCATTTGCCTGGAGCGATTTAGGGAAATCACGGAAAACCTAAATCAGGATGGCCAGACGCGGGATTGAACGGACGGTGCAGTTGACACACTCGTTAGCCAGTTGGCAGTCTCAAATATGTATACCTGGTGGGTTCTTCGCTGCCTAACAGAAGACCGCAAAGAGCAACGAACAGCCATCTGTGCGGCACTGCTGGAGCGTTACGGCACTTATCGTAGCAACGTTTTGCCGAATATTGTCACAGGCGATGAGACATGGGTTCATCACTTCCAACTGGAAACAAAACGGCAATCTGTGAAGTTGCCTCACATCACCGCTCCTCCGAAGAAAACGATAAAAGTCGCTCCCTCAACCGGTAAAGTTATCCGACGGTCTTCTGGGACCCTGAACGGGCTATCCTGCTTGATGTCCTCCCTCATGGTGCAACGATCAACTCGAAAGTATTTTCTGCTACACTCAGGAAACTAAAGAACGACTTCAGTTTTCGTCGCCACAAAAATACAAACCAACTTATCGCACAAGTCTGCGCACCCGAGAGGAGTTCACAAGACATCACTGGACTGTTCTTCCTCATCCACCCTACAATCTGACTCTCAAACCTTCCGACATCCACCTGTCTGAGCACTGAAGGACGCATTTCGCGGCAAACAGTACGTCGAAGATTGGACAGATATTGATGTAGCAGACGACGGCTTCGATGTCGACCAGTAGGATGTATCACGCCAAATACAGGCCCATCCGTTTCTGTGGAGTTAGGAACCCATGGTCTATGGGGTAGCGCCTTTGATTAGCAATCAAAACGTCCTTGGTTCAGGGACGAACCCTGCCACCGCAAAAATTTTCAGTAAAAATCATCAGTATTGGCAACTAAAGCCTTCCAGCATAAGAAGCCTCCCTGAGTCTCCCAATGGCCTTCTCAAAGAGGTTCAGGGCAGTCTCTTGCCCTTGGGGTGCGAAACTGGCCCTAAAGGCGGAATAATCAGCAATGATCAACTGCAAGAGGATGCAGAAGGCAATGGAAACCACTGCATTCAAGGCATGTAACGTGTATCCACAGGACATGTGGCCTGTGATGATCTCTCGATTGGCATAAGACTCTTGAATAGTCCCCCATTTGCATCTCTAGGAGGGGACTGCCAAGAAGGAGGTGACCATCAGAGTAGTATTGAATAAGCAAAGAAAGGATAACGTTCTACGAATCAGGGCGTGGAATGCCAGCAGTTTTAAAGTGGTTGGGAAGCTAAAATATCTGAAAAGGGAAATGCAGAGACTCAGTCTAGATATGGTGGGGGTCAGTGAAGTCCTAAAAGACTGCAAAGGGGCCGGTAGTTGAAAGTGCATTCTCCTCGTTAGCCTTCCACATACCGCCAAAAATAAAGGCCCTCTTCCTCCTTCCCACCACGCCTCCTCCCTCCATCCACCAGGCATTCCGCTACCCTCCGCGGTCTCTCGCTATATACATGGCATGCTCTGAGGTAGTGCCCCTTAGCACAAAAGAGGAATTTAGTAGCATAACCTAGCCAATCCGGAGAACGGTCCAGACGCTCCTATGCCAACACAAAAAATGGTTCAAATCCCTCTGAGCACTATGGGACTTAACATCTGAGGTCATCAGTCCACTAGAACTTAGGACTACTTAAACCTAACTTACCTAAGGACATCACACACATCCTTGCCCGAGGCAGGATTCCAATCTGCGACCGCAGCAGTCACGCGGTTCCGCACTGAGTGCCTAGAACCGCTCGGCCACCGTTGCCGGCCAACACAAATGAGTGTATAGTCAACTAAACAATAGGAGATAAAAGGATGGCCGCCTCAAGTGCAACTTGTTCGACTAAGGTACAGTGACAGGGCCGCCACTAATGGTTAGGGAGCGAGCCTGCAGCGGCTACCTTACACAGACTAGGAAGGCCCCCAACGCCTGCAATAGGCCTGTCGTTCTGCGATGCAAAACACTTCAACTTCGATTATTTTTCTGCGAAAATTAGCGATCACCGCACAATGTTTTCGTTATCCCGAAAACGTCATCGGAGTACAGAAAGAAAAAAAATCTATATTAAGCAAGTTCTTTCAGCTTGTTGAACAAATTACGCTACGTGAGAGAGTCTCTTGAGTTCACTTGTCTGTAAATAAACTATTATGTACGTGAAATAACATTAGAGAATACAATCTTTCATGCCATTGGCTCACATGTCGGAAAAAAAAACACATTCATTTTACGTTTGACAACAACAAGCTATAATTCAAGAGAACGTAGCTGTTTTGTACACTTTGACAGGTTCCCTTTTACCAATGCGATGCTATGTCATAATAGCGTTAAAAAATCGCCCTATGTAGGTGGGAGATTTAAATTTCGTTAAAGATGTCGCCACAACGAAAAAAAAAGAAACGCTCGTCAAATGATTCCGTGGCGCCCTAGTCATCTGTCCATCCCCGCCAGGTGGAATGTCGTCGATATCAATTTGATAGGTTGATTTATTAAATTGATCATAAATTGCAAAGACGGGTGTAAAGTTTCATCACCTTAATGTACGAGAACCTTCTGCCACAGGTTATCAGTCACAGGAGGGGGTCCCTGTTTTGGTGTATGATACACCTCTTGTGCACTTTGTGCACTGCCATACGTTCTGTTTTGGGTTTTTTTCCGCTACGACTTCGACGTCTGTGTCAGATTCTAAAATGACATTAGCACGTTTTGGGCGTTGGCACCCGGCAGAAAACTAGACATTGCACGGTGTAAATAATGTTGGTGCTGCTGAACCCACAACGCACCCACACTCTGGTTGATTGAAATAAAAAGACAGTCACAACGTAAGAAAACTGGAAGAGTTTTGAGGCATTGTAGAGCGTTTCCAAACTACTATTCGTAGGTGATTAACGATCTCAACGTTTAAACTCGTCATTCACAGTGACAGGGTAACTGATGGCACTGTGTTCCATTTGATTGATTCCTCATATTGCTGCCATGCACGCGTTCACTGTTTCAGTGTTAGTCATCCCCAGAAGGTGTTGCCTCCACCACCAAAACTCTTTCTCCATCTCAAACAAGCGATGTCAGTCAATCTTTATGTGGTAATCAACAGCTTAGCAGTAAACTGTTGGGATGGAAAACACAGTCGATGTACTGTAATAATAAGCATCATAGTCGATAGGGCGATCAATTTTAGCAATTTTATCGTAATTTCAACACCGACCAATGATGCAGCAGCTTGCATGCCAATTTCTGTATCATCGTTAAACAGCCCCTCCACTATTTTGCGAGTACGATCGCGAATGTAAGTAGATGACTGTGCAGTACGTTCATTCTTTGTTAATTCTCGAACATACACACCAAAATGTTCCAGACAGCGACCTACATATCTCAAGCACTTCGATCATAGTGCATAATTTACGATCTTTCTCTATGTGGATGAGAGTCACAGGGCATTCTCGCATTCTTAGGATAAAGTTAGAGACCGAAAGATCTCCTCACATTGTCTTTGATCAACGCTCCCTGCAGCATTGGCATCGATTTAATCTGCAGCTGACCAGAAGTGGACCGCTACATTCCACGTTTCATGTAGGAACAGTGCGAGCAGAGGCTGTAACTGCTGTCCCGGACCCATGCAAGAGCACAAGATTTCTCCAGATGCGTGAATGTCGAAGATGTTAGCACCCCTTATCAGTGTATAGTAGATATGAATCTGTTGTGATGATATAACAGATTGTTAAGAACAAGAAACGGGTGGTTTTTATGCATAATGGTGCTCCAGATGGACGGAGTTTCCTGCATTCCATTCCTGGTCAAGAAGCCTATTACTTTGGAATATTGGTCTGAATTTGAGGAAGAAATTTCTGAGAATATACGTTTAGAGCACAGTGTAGTAAAACATGGCTTGTGGAAAATAACAGAGAAAAAGGCCATCGCATTGAACGAAGATTATGTTGAAAAATAGGGTCTGTAGCCAACAGGCTCCAGAATAATATGGTTGAGCCATTCGGAGCTCATAATCAATTGCGCTTGCCTTGATTTTGGGTATTATTCGTCGCGCTACTATTGCCAATGCGAATCGATTGCAGCTTCTCACTAATTATCTCTGCCAGAGCGAACCCTAAAGTAGGCTTTTAGCAGCGCTGGTGGGGCATGAGCGACTGAGGCAGCGAGTGACAGCAGAATAGAGGGCATCACGAGTAGTAGGGTAAAGTTCATGCTGGAAAGTTTTTTATATAAAATTGCTATCAGTTTAATTATGCAAATTATTTAATTGATCAATTATATACCTCCCACCCCTATTGACATCATGGGTACTCCCCAGCCAGCTCTTAGATACTTACCCTTCCCGCTCTGATCTCCTCCTCTACCCTTCTGCCCACCCCTGGAAATGGTGGGGAATTGAAATTTAGGTGGGAAATTCAAGAAATGTTTGGAAATTCAAATTTGTTGGCAGGAATGTCAAATTTTGTGCATTCAGATTGAGTTTCACAGACCAATTGACCTACTTCATAATCAGAGGGCGTTGTTGACCCTCCACAACTCCCATCTCCCCTACCTCCCTCTCCACTGTCTGTAATTTGACAGGAAAAGGACTCAATCTATGCCGGGATACTTTCTCAACAATGCAAAATATTGTTTATTTAAACCATTTGAGTAACACTAGACAGTAGCTCCATCTTGTTTCATCAATAACTGCTGGATGTTAAGTCTGTATTTTTGCTATTAGTCTAGCACTAGAGATTTGTTCCAGTCAGTCTAGCCAGTAGTCCTACATGGGAAAATGTATAATAATGATACAAAAGCAAGCTGTCACTTATGTACTGGAGAGTAGCCTCCTGCTGATCTACAAGTGAAGTGAAGTGAGGAATATAAGGATGGGGAATAATAATGTTAGAACAGCGAATCACTGTCCCACTCCACATATAACAAGCTGCTCCTAGATACAGTACTCCTGTAGCTTCATTTGGGAATGAAACACACTTATACCTATTTACTAGTCGCAAGTTGCATCCTAATCGACATAAACATGGGATATATATATATATATATATATATATATATATATATATATATATATATATATAATATTACCTTACCTCAACATATTGTCTCAAGATGAAAAAGAAAACTGACCAGTCACCTCCAGTTGCCTCCAGTCATCCCCAGTCTGCACACCACTCGTGCAGCCTTACACCTCGACTTCCTGTCGTTGCCTGGCACTCTCATGACCACTCCCACCACTGGCTGTGGCACAATGCAGTGCGAGTTGGACAAGCTGCAGCTCCACTCCTGAAATAAACTCCTCAGTTTAAAAAATCCGAAATGGGGATGTTCTTTTGCCAATACACCACGAATTTTTCACACAAAATGTAAATTACTCCCTTTTATACGAGTTACTTTTGAAAATAGAAGAAACAAGCATATACCTGCTTTCACATCGCTAAAGATACTTGTTGTGAAAATCCTGCGCAACACCATAATATAGGCAATATTTGCTCTAAGCGTTCTCTCATCAGGTAGGAAAATATCTTTTCTTATCTGCCATGTCCTGTCTCACAAAACCTGAATATTAAACTCATTTTTGTCTCATGACAGATAGCTCTGTCTCTGCCAGAGGATGCCTCATCACTTTTCCACTCTCTTAAAGGAAACAAATATCTCATCACATACAAAGTCTCTCAAGGTAACAGCACAGAGAAGTTCTAAGTATCAGGTGTATACTAAGTAGCACTTTATAAATTTGGTAATTCAGCTGACTTTATCACGATGATCTTATCTGTCTGTGTAGGTGGGAAACTGAAATTCCATTAAAAGATCTCATCACAAAGAAAGAACGGCTGATTACCGCTCCAAGTTTCGAATCATATCTGTAGTACTCTCGCCCTTACTTCCAACCGCCCAGCAGCATGCCATGGATATCAAACTGATAGGCTAACTAATTAAACTGATCATGCACTCCTCTTTGCATGGTGAGTAATTTTATGCAGTTGTTTGTTTTCTCATAAGATGTATTTTCTATTTGTGGCTATCATTTTATATGGTTTTTGTGAGCATAGCATAATTTCTGAACAGTAATCAGGTGTGATCACAGGGCTTTTCTTTGGTGTTGAAGGAAGTAGTTTTATCATATTAAACTTTGTTACCATAGTGAGTGGGATGCAAAACAGGTGGTGTGGACACGTCAGATGTTGGAGATCTATGACCTGCATTAATTAAGAGCTTTGCACTCTTCCTGACTAATATTTCGGAATCCATATGGCTTTAACATTATAGGATGTTTAAGATAAGAACCATATAGGTTTATGAATGTCTGTGTATATGTTCTATGATCATTTCTCTCTTGTCGGTGCCAACTTCTACTGTTCCCAGCCACTAGAAAAATACTAAAGAGTTGATAGCACAGTACATTTATGTAAAATGCTTCAAACGCCATCCATATCAAGCTCTATCATGCATAAACCACATGTTTCTTCTTAACCATCTGTTATAACAGCACAGTACTCTCACATCTATTATACACCAATAAGGGGTGTTAACCACCCCAACATGCACACAGGTCAAATCAACTGATCATGTGGCATTGTTGGCAGGGACACCCTACCTGGGGAAGTTCAGCCACTGGGTTCCAAGTCTTATTTCAGTTGACACCACACTGGGCAAGTTGAGTATCAATGATGATATGATGATGATTAGGACAACACAACACCCAGTCCATGAGTGGAGAAATTCTCAAATCAGGCTTGGAATCGAACCCTGGCCCACTGAATGGCAGGAAAACATCATTTAGCTGAACAGGCGGACACATCTGGAGATATCTTGTGCACATGGATGCAGTGTTGCAGGGAGGGTTGGTCAAAGACTATGTGGGGAGATTTTTCAATCTGCAGCTTTGTCCAAAGAATGTGAGTATTTCTGTGACTCCATTCCATATAGGGAATGACGTCTGACCACAATCATAGATTCTGCACTGCAATCATATTAGTGCTAGAAATATGTAGATCACCTATCTGCATCAGTATGCAACACAGTCTGGTATACCTTGGCGTATACATCCAAGAATCAACCATGGATGGATATACTGCACATACATCTATCTTAAGTCACAAACTAGTGCACAGTACTCGCAAAGTAGTAGGGGGTGGTTTAGCAATGACACAGAAATTGAGAAGCATGCTGTTGCCATATCATTGGTTGGTGTTGAAATTACGGAAAAACTGATAAAATTGCTAAAACTGATCGCAGTATCAACTGTGGTCCTTATTACACTGCATTGTCCCATATCAGTGGTGTCTTTTCCATCTGTATTTTCCATCTGCCCAATGGTATGATGCCGATTAGCTCATAATGATTGGCTGACACCGCTTATTTGAGGTGGACAGAGCCTTTGTGGGGGCAACACCTTCTGTGGATGGCCAGCACCGAAACAGTGCTCATTTACATGGCTGCAATATGGGGAACCAAAGCTCTTGGTCTCTTTGAAATGGAACACAGAGACATCTGCTACCGCATCACTGTGGAAGATGGGATAAAGTGTAGAAGTCATCATCTTGGTGGACAGCTGTTTGAAAATGCTCCAAAATTCCGCAAACTCTTTCAGTTTCTATATACTGCGACATCTTCCACATTTTGGTCAATAAGAAAAACCAGATCTCTCTTTTATTTCAACATCCTGTGTGTTATGAGAGTAGTATAGCATACATCACGTAATGTCCTGATTTCTGTGTGAGCCAGTGGATCGAAGCATATTAATGTTGATTTAGCACCTGACACAGACCTCAAAGTCATAGAAGTAAAACAAAATGGATGGCTATGTACACAGCTGTAGTCATACATTGCTTCGATGTGTGACAGCAAAAGGCATTGTGTCAAATTGCTTATGAAACAACAAGAACCCTCTCCTTGTGACTGATAATCAATATGGTCATCCTCCAGTACAGGCAACAAAACTTTATACAGGTACATGGAAGTGACTTCGATCATTGTTCACCTTGCTTCAGTGGACCAAAACATGTATATTTAATGGGATCGCAACATATGATCGTTGTCAACACGCAGACAGTTTTAGTTTCCTGATATATCTGGAGACAGAAATCCTGTAAAATCTTATTCTGTAACAACTCATGTTGGCAAATCTTTTCTAGTTATAGTTTTACTCTGTTTTGTGTTACACAAAGTACGAGGAGAGGAGAGAGAGAGAGAGAGAGAGAGAGAATACGCTGTCATCAAAAACTTGGACACCACTACACTTTCGTATCTGTAGCGTAATAATCTTAGGAATGCGATAAAGGAAACTAGGTGAAGTAAGAGGTGGGACAACAAGGACACCACCCCAGGTTACACCGTTGCCAGATTTAATCAAGATGGCGGATCCAAGATGGCGGCGATAGACGTGGCAATGTCGCAATATATCATGGCAGGAATTTCACATTTTGGTGGGAACATAAGTCAATTGGGCAACTTCCAGTAACCAAACACCCTCCCCCTCCCCTCCCCCAGAAAATGGCGGGAAGTTCAAATTTTGGCAGAAAAAATGTCACTTGGGCTACCTCCAGTAGCCTAAGAAAATGGTGGGAAAATAAGCCACTTGGGCCACCTGCACTAACCTAAGTCATCCGACCGACACCTCTTCCTTGGAATTGGCGGGAAAGAGAATCGACCTGTCCTGGGATGCTGGATAGAATGGATGTATGTCTTTATTTTGCAGGCAGTCTTTATTTAAACAATCTGAGGCAGGAGCTCCATCCAGTGTTTTCTCCATGAGGTCTGGACTCCAACTGACGTAGTACACAAATGGCTCTGAGCACTATGGGACTCAACTGCTGTGGTCATAAGTCCCCTAGAACTTAGAACTACTTAAACCTAACTAACCTAAGGACAGCACACAACACCCAGCCATCACGAGGCAGAGAAAATCCCTGACCCCGCCGGGAATCGAACCCGGGAACCCGGGCGTGGGAAGCGAGACCGTAGTACACAGTACTGCCTTCATAGGGGGCTACCACGCCAAGGCGGTCTGGGGAAAAATGGCGAGAAAAGGACTCAGCCTGTGCTGAGCTGCAGGAGAGGGGAAGGAGTGTAATTTATTTATTTTGGAACAGTTTATTTAGGGACGTATTTATTACACTGATACAAAACACTCGCCCTGGCATGCTTGGGGTCACACTTCATAGCCTACAGACCCCCAACTACTCATAAATCACCAAAATCATGCAGTACACTGATGTGCACAGACGCAAACAACTCATAAATTCTGAAAATAATGCATGTAAAAGACTCTGCAAACAAGTTTGAAAGCAGTTTGCTAGTTGTCAACTGTCGAAATTATACATTGCACAGCCTGCACACATGTTCACAAAATAATGCCACAGACATGAAAATAACTCGTATTGACAAAAGATGATGCGTGTATAATGTTATGCAAACATGTTCACAATGCTAAAACAACCTAAAATAATGCAGTGCACAAACACTCATTGCATGTAAAAAAAAAACACTTTCGAACTATTGTCAACTGCAATGTATCAGCAAACTCTTCCCTAAAAACGCCCCAAGGCAAGCATTCTGGACGTCATGCTCATGCCAGTCCCATATGTGAGATCTGGGCTGTGCGTGCTTGTTTACTGTTGTTGGTGTGATGCCTTTCTACCTGCAGTCCAGCAAAGACCTAACTGCCAAGCAATTCACCATCGTAGCCACAGATAGAGGATTGTTAGTGATGCACTGACATCACAAGTCTATGTAAATAATAGCTGAACCTTTCTCTCTGAATACGCTATAGAAATCTGTTCGAATGCTTCCCAGAATAGCATAGGGTGCATTGTTCCTAGTGATCCTAATGGGACATGTGAGATGTGTCTAGACTATCTAGAAGAGAGTGAAACATCCTACTGGCTCCATAGACTGACGAGCCTCAGCAATTAGCTTGGAAGCAGTACACCAAAATTCTAAGTGACTTACTACCATCAGCATGACAAGACAACCGAGAGGCAGAGCGAGTTACTGTTGTCAACAAATTTGATTTTGCTGCCCTTTTTCAACTTCACACCAAGATTTCGAATTCCTGCTATCTCCAGGGTTGTGGGGGGGGGGGGGGGGGGGAAGCGGATGGGATGGGATGATGAGGTGGGAGGGGAGAGGTAGGGCAGGGGAGGGGGAGGAACAGAGTGATAGGATGATGAAGCGGAAGGGACCCTTGTGCCAGCTGGGGAAAACCCATGATGTCATTAGGAGTGGGGTAATTAATTGATCAGTTAATTAATTTTATATCGAAAGTGTCTCAGAACTAACTTTGAGATATTTCTATCACCGGTCGAGTTCTAGACACAGTGGGTCAGTCGCCCGTTAGCTCTGTTTATGTCAAGACTTGGTCTGACTGATGAAGCTGCAGTTTTGACGCTGAGCTGAGTACAACGTCCTTCTGTTTGCGCCAACTGATTTCTCCAGCTTTGATATTCGATGTGGTGTGGGAATGGGTGCTGTAAGCCACACTGTATACTTCCAGGATTATCAAATGTCTACAACATAATGCATTTTTGGTCAGTATTTCTTACAGTATGACGCTTTCACCTCTATTCCCTGCGCTTAGTGGCTTACTGAAATATTTGTTTGAGTTTGATTATCTCAGCTCATGCTGTGTTCTTTCAAATTATTTACATTTCTGATCAATCGAGTATTTGGCTGTGTATGCAACTGTGCCTGTGTTTTTGATTTATGTGTACCATGGAGAGGTTCATTGTAATGTCTTTTGGTGGCTGTACGCAATATGAAAGACTAAATTAAGTCATTAACTTTAATGTCAGATTTCTCCCATTGGTACCGAAAGTACCTACGCCATACACCATAAGGTTGCTTGCGAAGTATGATTTAGATGTAGAAGATATGATCATCGGTTTCCTTGTGGCGTAGTATTCAGGGAAAGAGATTGGGCAATAAGACACGAAAAAATATTTTGCAGGTTAAATTGAGATCTTAAATGTTTTAAGCATTTTGCATTTCATATTTTATTTTATATTTTGTTTCCTTTAAGAGAAATTTCCTGTATTTAATATATGTGTTAAAACTGTGTTGTAGATTTCCATGTGTAAATATCAGAGAAAAAAGCATTGCTAGTAATATCTATTTGTTAAGTACCGGCTCGCAGAGGTAAGCTTGTTATTTTCCCTAAGCAAGTGTTTGGTTCGCGGAAGGTTGCTTGCAGGTGGTTCGGGTAAATTACTGTCAGATCTTACTCTCTGGGCATTTATTAAGTTTTCGTGTAACAAATTTTGTTTAGCTAAATGGTTTAAGAGACATTACCTTCGCCACTCCTATGCATAATTGATATTTTGTAAATATGGTTAAAGACAATTTTTTGAAATTTGATGGCATATTAAGAGGCTTTATGCTGACCATTTCTTGAGAAGGTGGCCATTAATATTTGCTTAATTTGTTTGTTTGGCCTATGTTTCACCTAAGTGGAGTTTTTTAACAGTCCTCCTTAGTCTTCTGAGCTTCGTGGTCGGTTTTTTAGCCGTTGGTTTGATCTTGTTATGCACTGCGTTGGTGTTTGTTAGGTGCCTTTGAGGCGCGTCCGTGATTGCCTGCAACTAAATTCTAAGTTAAGTAGTGGCTATATTACTTACTCTTTTGATCTATGGAATCTTATTTAGAGTTTTACTTAAACCTGAACATTTCCTTTGGAATATGCTTGTATTGACCATGTTACGAATTTCGAGTGACTAAATTTTTTCTAGACTTTTTTAAGCACAAGACACTGCTTTGATTATTATGTTACCTGAATATTTCCAAATCATTTAACCATAATTATTGGTTTCAACCTGACTGTAATTGCACTTGCTTCACGTGTAGACACCCTTAATCTGATTTGCTATTATGGTATTTGATAAAGTTTTTTGTAGATTTCATGCTGTTTTCAGCAGCGTGTTTGGCCTCTTGTGTGTTAAGGCCTTATTTGATTAATAATTGTTATTGTTTTATATTTATTCTGTAACTGAGTTTTGTGACTTCTTGAGGAGAAATCATTGGTTAAAGTCGATTATTGCTGTAAGCATCCATTTACCTATTTAGCCTTACACAACCGCTCATAATTGTTTCCGATTATTGTATTTATCTATTCATGCTACCATGTGGTGGTTAAATAAATGTAACCATTCACACGAAAAATGACATTGCTATTCTGGATTTCCCCTTCCATGATTTCCTTGTCCTACCCCATCCTTTGTTTAGTGATTTCAATAATTTCTTGGAATCCCGTACAAAACCAATCTGCTTTCAGAAAAAAAGTGCATTACGTATTGAATGCGTTGTGTGTATTTACTGTTTGCAAAATTTGTTGTGAACAGAGTTAATAGCAAAAAAGTAATAAATTTATATGCCTGATACTACAGTTTTACCGTACGAGGCTGTTATATCATGACTGTTCTTACACATTGGAAAGTACTGCTAACAAAAGAAAGCAACTTACGCTGCACCGATTGCAATATACAACTAGCATTAGATGCAGTTGTGACAATTACGACTGTAAGAAGTTGTTCGCGGCCTACATAGACTATCCAATTATTCAGTTACCCCTGATTAATGTTAAACTTTCTCTGATGTTACAAAATAAATGGCACAAATACAACATTCATTAGATCTTAGAACACTAAAATCAAGCTCAGAGAGAATTTAAACTGAAGATACCACAATCCAACGAGGTGTCTTACAGGGCGATATCCTCAGTCAGCTAGTGATCATATAATATGCGAAAAATACACTGTCAAATCATAATGCCATTGATATGTTTCGTGATAAGAGTGGTTCAGTGGTTGGAGGAGCACTGTAGTGAACTCTCGTTGACTCTTCGCCACCAGAATTCCTTAGATATGAGACAGAACTGGGCTGCAGCTCCGTGCCCTCAAACCAGCGGCCCGTGATGTAAGTGACCTGTGCTTAGATATCTGGTCCGGACACCTCCACAAACATATCTTGGACTTATCGAATCCGTGTCTCCGAGAATCGCTAGTCATTTGCGTTTCAGAGGTGAACCAACACACTATTAAGCAGGATGGTCATAATGGTTTGGCTTAGCAGTTTTTTTATCGTTTTAAAACACACTGTTATACGTAAAACTAGCTCAGTATCTGGAATTGCCTCGGTATGCATTTATTTCTGTTCTATTAGTCCATATCCTCCCTTCCCCCTCTTTCCCGCATCCTCTGTCCCCCTCTCTGTTCTTCTCCCTTTGCTGTCTGCCCACCTTCCCCATGTGCCAGTCTGTGCCCAACTCCTCTTGACATCATCTCCGTATGTCTGTTACTCCCCCTCTCTCTGTCCATCTGTCCCTCTCCTTCTTTCTGTCCATCTCAACCTCTTCCTTTTCTATGTCCATCTTCTCTTAACCCTGTATCCGTTTCCTCCAATCCCCTTTCTTTGTTCACCTATTCCTTCCCCTCTCTCTCGCCATCTCCTCCTGTCCTCAAATCTGCTGAACTATGTATCGTACAGTGACACTGTTTTGAAGGTACATTCAGCGTTGTGTGTGGGTACTGTTTGCTAAATGTGTTGTGAATAGAGTTAATAGCAAAAAAGTAATAAATTTATATGCCTGATACTACAGTTTTACTATATGAACAGCGAAACTGCAGTAGATAATAAACGTTTCCCCTTCCATTATTATGATGGAGTCGTCAGCGAGAAAAAGTCTCGTAAAAGTTTCAAATTGTGTATAAAGTTTGTTGCTAAGTGCTTTCGTTCTCAGACAGTAGTTGTACATATTGCAACTTGTACATTATGTAACAAATATCATGGAAGTATGGATTAAACACTGCAGACTGTATTAGAATTGTAGTCATTGTTTTGAACCAGCCAATAAAAGCATATTCACAAATATGATAAATTTCAAAAGTCACAAAGTAAATATTTCTCCCAATTCACCTATTATTATTCAAATCAATAAGTATCTTGTACTCCACGCTTTCTAGCGCAGCCTCTGTGCTTCCTCAGCGCTCAAGTTATAACTTTATCAAATTTCATCGAATTCCGTTCAACGGATTCGTAGTAATAAATTTAAGCGTCATGTATGACGCGGAAGTTCTTCACGCATTTCATCACTGAACTGTGAGTCGTTCAGTGATATAATTTGGTAGGTACATTCAGTGGTGTACGTGAACACTGCAAAATGTGTCGCGAATACAGTTAGTAGCAAATAAATAAAAGATTAAAACGTCACGTCTAATGTTAAAATGAGCAGCGAGAGTGTAGTAAGCGATAACCGTTTTTCCTTTCATTATTATGTGGGATTGGCAAGAAGGAGGGAGGGGGGTCACAGTGAAAAAGTTTCGTAACGGTTTGAAATTATGCTTTAAGTTTGTTGCAAGTAACTAAGTGATCTCCTTCTCAAATAATGGAGGAATAAATGTGGGTTTTCACGCGTCGCGGCGCCGGCCGAGTGGTCGAGCGGTTCTAGGCGCTTCAGTCTGGAACCGCGCGACCGCT
Source organism: Schistocerca americana (assembly GCF_021461395.2). Taxonomy (NCBI): domain Eukaryota; kingdom Metazoa; phylum Arthropoda; class Insecta; order Orthoptera; family Acrididae; genus Schistocerca; species Schistocerca americana. The sequence continues at coordinate 288,957,505 of NC_060126.1, forward strand.
ACAGTAGTTACGCTAAAGTTACCAGTGAAAATCCCTTAAAAATCCGCCTAGCAGTTTTGGATATTAGCGTGTTCAACCAGACAGACAAAAATGGCTCTGAGCACTATGGGACTTAACATCTATGGTCATCAGTCCACTAGAACTTAGACCTACTTAAACCTAACTAACCTAAGGACATCACACAACACCCAGTCATCACGAGGCAGAGAAAATCCCTGAACCTGCCGGGAATCGAGCCCGGGAACCCGGGCGCGGGAAGCGAGAACACTACCGCACGACCACGAGCTGCGGACTCAGACAGACAGACGGACGGACACGAAAGTTATAGTAAAACTTTGAATCACTACATCTTTTCTTTCGTATTTCGATTTTTATTAGCTAAAGCCTGTATGGTGTCCCAAACCACTCCTACGAAATCTCATGAAAATTCGTCTAGTACGAGGGTTGCGCAGAAAGTAATGCACCGCATTTTTTTTTTCTCAGCCGAAAACAATCCTACGAATGCGAAACGTTACACATGTATTATTTGAAGTCTCCTGAGCGAGCGCGCCAAGTTTCCGTCACTTCCGACACATAGCGTAGCTGCAGGACAATTCCAAAATGGCATCTGTAGGTGATGTACAATCAACGTGCCATCACTGAATGTCTCACTGCAGAGAAAGAAACTGTGGGGAATATTCACAAATGTTTGTGCAAAGTCTATGGAGCATCTGCTGTCGACAGAAGTACAGTTACTTGCTAGGTACGGAGGGTGAGGTCATCAGCAGGCGGTTTGGCTGCTCTTCACGGTTTGTAGTTATTGGGGAGACCATCACGGCTGTCACACTTGACACACCTGAACTAGCCCCCTCGGACTTCGACTTGTTTGGACCATTGGAGGACACAATTCATGGACGACATTTTGGGGACGATGAGGAGATGATTCACACAGTGAAGCGCTGGCTCCGCCACCAGCAGAAGTATTGGTACCGACAGGGCATACACGCCCTTGTTTCGCGCTGGAGGAAGGCCATAGAATGGGATGGAGATTATGTGGAAAAATAGGGTGTGTAGTGTAATCTTCCCCTCCTTCATTTTTTGGAACTTTTGTCCACATTAAAGTCTGTTATGAATATTTGAGAGGAGCGAAGATTACAATAAACTTTCTAGTTCACTTAGCTTTTCATGTTGAGTTGGCTCCATTTCTTCTTGTCTAGGTGTCTGATTCTTGAAGCTGAAAATGTCACATTTTAGGTTCTCACGGTTGGATTGAACTAAATAAATTAGAAGATTGTTGTTGCAGAATTTTTGATTTTACGTAAATATTTTTTCTCACATTTTAGTATAGCATACAGTCTTTTAACTTTTCACATTAACAAAGCCAATATTACATTGTTCGTACAGAAATTCAAAAATACGTCCTACTACATCAGAGGCATACTTACGACACTCTCACTCTGCGGAAAAAACAATATTCCAAATGGTTTACAATTTTTCTTAACAAATGAATTCCTACTAGCTTTAGTTACATCATTAATTTCGATTATTATTTCGTAAATTAATCCAGAAATAAACATAGTAAACAGTACAGGATTGCGTAATCAATAATAGAAATTTTAAGTGTGCAAATATTTCGTAATTTCAGATTTTTCTAAAAAAAACTAATTGTAACTGTACATTCAGAAATAGTACTTATCAATTATAGCATGGAAACTAAAATATTGAATAAATTAATTCCTTTTGATAAATTTTAGCTTGCAATATAGCATACTGTGTATAAAATTTTATCAAGGTTTTCAGAGATAATACTGACCTGTCAAAATTTCGAAAAATAGTACTGGTATCGACAACTACTGTTGAGGAAAAGTAATGCTAGAGGAGGATGTCCCATTATAGCAGATGAAACACGATTCTTTCGTGTGTGTAATTCTCATTATGTTCAATAAAAAATTGTTGAACAAAAAAAATGCGATGCTTTACTTTCTGGGTGACCTTCGTAGTTTCGTAGATTAGCGTGTTCAAAGGCAGACGGACAGACAGGACTGTTTTATAGACTTATTATAAGCGTAGATTGTAATAAAACAGATTAATATTAAAGTGGATTCCACAAATTCCAGTTTCAAATGAAAAAAAGCAGGAAATATCTGATGAAGTTTATAACCTTTATCTTTTGTTTCAGAACCATCCTAGTATTTAGCAAGATCCACTCACAAAAGATCAGAGACTTAGACTTTCGTTCGAAAAACAACACATCCTAAATTAGATTTATTTCAGTCAGTGAACGGATTCTTAGGTAGTCTTCTAGAGAATGGAAATTCACAGAGAGAAAACCCTTGGTCATATCATTAGACAGTTTGACTATGCAGCTTCAGTAAGGCCTGTATGTAGAATTTCATCTGAATCTTGTCGACTGGCAAGAATCTGACGAGCGACGTAAAAGCCATTTCTACATCCACATCTCTACTTCTCAAGCCAACTTATGGCATGTAGAGGAGGTTATTTCGTGTGCCACTACATTTCGTTTTCTTCCTGTTTCACTCGAAAACAGCGCGCAGAAGGCCAATAAGTCTCTATATAAGCTCTAATTTCTGTTTCCCCTTCATAATCATTTTACGAGATGCATGTAGCATTCAACAAATCGAAGGTGAAAGTAGATATCAGTGTATGAAACCACAGTTTGGTTTGTGAGCTACATGGTCTTCGTTAATTGATACTTATTTCCCTCGGAGGACACACTTTTTTACTGAAAATATCTTTTGTATCAAATTGGCACGCATGTATGAGAACATATCCGTCGTAATGGTAGCAGCGACCAACTTATTCAGCAGCCCTTGGCTACGTAATTTCCATGACAGCTTCTTATCCATTCATAATCCCCGGAGTTCATATCTTACACTTCACTAATCATGACATTGTAACGGAGTCGAATGTCACTGGCAACAGAAGTAAAACTAAAAAATGAAGAATTCTCTTACTGTGTACGACTAAGCGTTGCGTCAATAGTGCTTGGAAGCATATAACTATACGCCCAACCATGACTTAATCCCGTTGTGAACCCCTATCCACCAAGCACTTTTAATCTATTAAGAAGAAAGAACATTATGATTTAACGTCTCGTCGACATGGAGGTCATTAGCGACGGAGCAGAAGCTCGTACTGGTTCAAGAACGGGAAAGGAAATCGTCTGTGGCCTTTCAGCTCAACCAACCCGGAATTTGCCTTGAGTGATTTAGGGAATTTAACCTCCAAGCGCCCGCGCGGGCGGTGAAGTGACCGCCTTTTTGCAATTTCGCGCCATACTTACTCCACAAAGGTAACGAGGCGGCGGGAGGGACATGTATTCTCTAGTTGCACCTTTTTCCGACAGATGCTGCTCAAAATTCGTCCAAGTTGCACCTCTCTGCCTCTCAGGACAAGTTCAAATAGGTCCGAACACGTTCGGCGGTCAGTGTACCGCCTTGCAAGCGCATACGGCACTTACAAAAACGGTCAGTTACCGCCTTGCGAGTGCTTACGAGACTTTGTTCTACTCGTCTACTTCGGAATGTAAGTATTTCTTTTTGCAATTCCACTATAATTCCTCAATTTTATAGACTCTTCCAATTCTCTAGTGAATGTGAATCACTTTCTATAAATTTTCCCATTCACAAATTCTGTTTTTCTTTCTACTTTAGCACTTAGTCAAATGGCTCTGAGCACTATGGGACTTAACATCTATGATCATCAGTCCCCTAGAACTTAGAACTACTTAAACCTAACTAACCTAAGGACAGCACACAACACCCAGCCATCACGAGGCAGAGAAAATCCCTGACCCCGCCGGGAATCGAACCCGGGAACCCGGGCGTGGGAAGCGAGAACGCTACCGCACGACCACGAGATGCGGGCAGCACTTAGTCATTCTAAGAAATTTCTGTTGGCAAAAGTAACAATTATTTTTATTTTTAAAGGGAACGACGAAACCTTACGTCTGATGACATACATAGAATCTTGGCTGAATTGGAGAGAGAGGAAGCAGAGGGGAAAGGCCATGAGGAATCCCTAGAAGATGATGTTTCCGATGACCCAGATTATGAACAAGAAGGTATTGAAGATGATATACATCAAAGTAAATCGGAAATTGATTTGGAAACCGAAGGAGAAAATGACATAGATCAACAGGAGCTACCAACAAATTACATCAGATTTTATATAGGTAAGGACATGAAAACTATTTGGGCTAGTAGTGCCAATATTACCAGCGCAAAATCAAAGTCAAAAAATATAATCAAAACTCTACCAGGTCCTAGAGGACAATCCAGACAATGTGAAACTCGACTGGAAAGTTTTCAGTGTATAACTCCCGAAATGATAGAAGGGATCGTAAGGTACACGAATATTTATATTGAAAGGAAAAAATTGGCACTTGAAGCACTGGCAGAAGGAGGCATTGACTCTGAAATACGTGAAAGGGATTATAAGCCGACAACAACTCTGTTTTTGATTGCGGTCAAAAGAGGAAACCGTGGGAATTTCTCTGAATATTTCAATAGGAATAGAACAGGTCTGACAATTTTGCGAGCCAATTTCAGCCTAAATAGATTTAGATTTTTGCTACGAGCTATAAGATTTGATGACCTAAACACGAGATTGGAGCGTCAAGCAACGGACAGACTTGCTCCTATACGAGAAATTTTGTCTTCTTTCATTGCTAACTGCCAAAAATCATTCAGTTTAGGGGAATTTGTCACTGTTGATGGAATGTTGGTGCGATTAGAGGACGATGTTAATTCATCCAGTACATGTCTAAAAAACCAGCCAAATACGGGTTAAAAATGTGATTCATCAGTCCCCTAGACTCACTTTGATGTATATCATCTTCAATACCTTCTTGTTCATAATCTGGGTCATCGGAAACATCATCTTCTAGGGATTCCTCATGGCCTTTCCCCTCTGCTTCCTCTCTCTCCAATGTGATTCACGCACTTTTTATACATATAATTTAGAAGCGTACTGCAGAAAACAAGTGCCAGGACCTAACGTACTCTCCAACAAACCATACGACTTGGTCGCTAGATTGGTTGAATGCATCGAAGGAACAAATAGAAATGTAAGAACTGATAATTATTTTTCAAGTTACCCGTTGGCTGAATGCCTCCTTAGAAAAGGCCTCACTTTTTTGGGTACAACGAGAAAAAATAAAAAAGACATTCCCCCAGAATTTGTGACAGTAAATGGAAATGCAGTGGCAGGAGACTACATGTTCGGTTGTCAAGATGACAAAACTTTGCTTTCTATGATTACAAAAAAAGGAAAGCTGTAGTAGTGCTCTCCACAATGCATGATACCAACATCATTGATGAAGATACCAAAAAACCTGTACAAATCACATACTATAATTCAACAAAAGGTGGAGTTGATACTGTAGACCTCATGTGCTCCAGAACTTCAACATCAAGAAGGTGGCCTGCATGTATATTTTTCCACTTACTTGACTTGGCAGGAATAAATTCGTTACGCATTTTTCAGTTCAACACAGGTAATATGAAAGAAAAAACGAGAAGACAGTTCTCACATGGGTTATCTTTGGAAATGATGAGCGAAAACCTGAAAGACAGAGCTAAACTGAAGCATTTACCAAAAGATTTGTTAGTATTTTTGGAAAATTACAGAGAGACTGACGTAGTTTATCTAGCTGTATCAACCCCTACAAGGAGAGGAATATGTTATTTGTGTGGCTCAAAAAAGAATATAAAAACAAAGCGAGACTTCGGTGAATATGTTGAAGAAACGTGTCTCTACGACTTTCAACCACGACAGTTATGTGCAATAATTGTTGGCAGCCTCAAAACGAAAATGAAATGGATACAGACTGATCAGCATTTTTCATCTGCCGGAAATGTTTTTTCAAAGCAAAATTAGCTTTTCTTGTGACGAGTTAAGAGAGTGAATAATTCTAGTCTTAAGTATTACATTACAAAGTCCCAAAACATTACAATTAAAAAAATTTTCTTCTATTTCATTTGGGTATTTGGCTTCCTTTTTGTATTCCATTGTATATTTTATTGTTAAATTAATAATTTTGTTACAAATGTGTTTGCAATGTTGTGTGAGATATCCAATGTCGATATTGTATGGAAATATGACCTTTAAAAACGGAAAAAAACCTCAAGAGCTTGATGAAAACTCTCGGGCGGTCGGCCAACCGCCCGCGCGAGCGCTCGCGTGACTATTTCTAGCGCGAGCGCATGAAGGTTAATACCTCACACATAATGCAGATGTATTATAATAGCTGTGAACCAGCTAGCATTTGCCGCCAGCTGGCACATTCTGCGGTAAGCAACTGAACTAAATTACGACAAGAATTAGTCTAAGTATTGCTTCCTGAAGGCATAAGGAACAGGGGACGACGGTAAATTTTATGGACATATCGTTGCAAGCTGTTACGTCATGGCTACAGGTTTCAGTTGACATGTGGTTAGAGCCATTGGATATCGAATGTTATTCACTTTTTTTCGCATGCAGTTCGAGCGCAGCTCGAGTCGGTAGTTTTCGTATGTCTCCAATTTCTTGTTGTCCGCTTTCCAAGTGGCGCGGGGTACATAATGTATTTTGTTATTCACTGTGTTTTCTTTCCCACATGCACTTCAACCCTGCTTGAGCCTAGCCTGCAGTATTCGTAAGCCCCCAATTCCTAACTCTCAGAGGTTCGTTAGCCCCGCGCGAACAATAGATGGCGTGAGTAATTTTTGTGAGAACTGTATGTCTCCAGCGACAATTATGTTTCTTGCAAAGTTATCGCTTCGATGATATCACTGAACTGTGATCTGAGCTCAATAGAAAGATAAGTTGTATTTTAAAACGAACATTATACCACTCATTTGAATAACGTTAACGATGATTTAGGCCGTTTTCTCAGTTCATAGGGCAGTAATCATGTAGTGGAACAGAAGCAAACGATGTGACATTATCCGGAGTAGAGCCAAGAAATAAAATGTGACTTGTGTCGACAATCATAGCCACAGGAAGATCCACAAAGTCTTCTTCCTGTCTTTTTTATTTTAAAAACAGCTACGCAATGATATTCCGCCATGGCATTCAGTAGTAATTCTAATTCAAAGTAAGTCGCTGTAAAAAATAAAACGTAATAACATCAGACTTGACTTTCAGTAGTAATTGCAGTTCCAAAGAAAGAGGATGCTGACAGGTTTGAGTATTACTGAAACATCAGTTTAATAAGCCGTTTCTACAAAATACTGACACAAATTATTTACACAAGAGTGTAAATACTTGTAGAAGCCATCTTCGGAGAATAACAGTTTGAGTTCGAGAAACAGAGGAACACTAGAGGCAATACTGAAATGACGGCTTATCATGGAACAAATTTACGTTTGTAGCATGTGTAGGCTAAAAGGAACATTTTGGCAGTGTTGACGGGACTATATTCTTTGAAATTTTGAAGGTAGTCGCAATAAAATACAGGGAGCGAACAGTTATGAGTGTCGAAGGACATAGAAGGGAAGCAGTAGTTGTTAAAAGAATGAGACGAGATTATAGCCTATCCCTGATATTACTCAACCTGTGCATAGAGCAATCAGGAATGTAAACCAAGGAGAAATCTGGAAAGGGATTAAAGTCTAGGAAGAATAAATAAAAGCTTTGAAGCTTGACGGTGACATTATAATTTTGTAAGAGGCAGCAAAGGACGCGAAAGAGAGCATTTGAACGGAACCGGTAGTGTCTTGGAAAAAGATCGGAAGATGAGCATGACAAAAGTTGAACAAGTTTAATAGAACGTAGTAAAAGTAAATCATGTGATGCTGAAGGAATTAGATTAATAAATGAGTCACTAAAGGTAGTAGGCGAATTTTGTTTTTGGGCAGCAAAATAACTAACTATGGACTAAGTACTCTGTCCAAACATACCTCGGACGGCCCAACTGTGCCAACAGGCCACCTTATCATCCTCAGCCGATATCTCTCGGCCGTTGTCAGCCTTCGTGACCGGAGCCATTCCTTCCAGTCAAGTAGGTAAGAAGCTCGTCAATAGGACTCTGAAGGGCTAAGTGGACCCCGCTAATCAACAGCGCTCGGCAGAACCAGACGGTCACCCACCCAAATGCTAGCCAAGTCCAACAGTGCTTAACTTCAGTGATCTGACGGGGACCGGTGTTACCACTGCGCCAAGGCTGTTGGCCGATGGACGAAGTAAAGGTTACACAAACTGTAGACTGACTATAGCAAAAAAGCATTCCCGAAAAAAAATATTTTAACAACTAATGTAAAGTTAAGTTTTAGGACGTCTTTTCTGAAGGGTTTTGTCTTGCGTGTATTCTACTGTGGAAATGAAACGTTGACCGTAAGGGTTTCAGAAGTGAAGAGTTTTGAAATTTGGTGCTACAGAAAAATACTGAAGATTAGATCGAACAACTGGTGAGGGCCGGCCGCTGTGACCGAGCGGTTCTAGGTGCTTCAGTCCAGCACCGCGCTGCTGCTGCGGTCGCAGGTTCGAATCCTGCGTCGGGCATGGCTGTGTGTGATGTCCTTAGGTTAGTTAGGTTTAAGTTGTTCTAAGTCTAGCAGACTGATGACCTCAAATGTTAAATCCCATAGTGCTTAGAGCCATCTGAACTGGTGAGGAAATACTGATTCGATGTGGGGAAAAAGGAAGTTTGTAGTACAACTTAACTGAAAGAAGGGACCGGTTCATAGGTCATATTCCGAGGCATGAATGACTCGTCGATTTGGTAATGGCATGAAGTGGAAGGGGCAGGGAATAAAACCGATAGAGGGAGACCAAAGCATGACTACAGTAAGCAGTTTCAAATGGACGCAGCATGCAGAAGTTATTCAGAGATAAAAAGGCTTGCACAGAGTAGAGTAGCGTGTAAAGCTGCATCAAATTGAAGACCACAGCAACAACGGAAGCTCGTACAGCACTAAACGTGGCTGCAGACAAAGCCTGGTGGGCCCCACAAATCAGGCCTCATTAGTAGTCGAGATGGCGGCCTCGTTAGCCGCTCGCCCATGGGGCGGTCGGTCGGTGGTGAAATCCTCGGCAGCGTCTGCTCTCTCCTGAGCGTGTGACAACGGGAAGCTCTGCGCCACTGGTTGTATAGGAGGCAGACCCGGTCGAGAAAGCAATTACTGCCCTACAACTTTCCTGTCATCGCCTAAGTGTGGGCCGGGGTATCTATGACGGCATGACCGTGTCAGAACTGCCGTGAGTCAACCATGCTGCTCTGCTGCAAGGCGCTGAGTTCCGGATTGCGGGACTGTAACGAGAACGCGGAATCGAGCTGGATACAGAGGGCTGTTCTAGAAACTGATACAGATAGGTGTTTTGCCGAAAATAAGCAGGAAACAATCTACCTCGTATTATTTTACAGTAAATCTAACTGCTCTAGTGTTCTGGTGGTTGTCAGCTAAAGATTAATAACTTATTGTAGCCTAATTTGTCATTATAGACATGGTATCTACAGAAGTTTTATCGTTTACATTTCTCGGCCTTGTTTAGTATGTAATGAGACAGCAACGATGTTTCTGGAATCCATTCAGTCGTATGCCACACTGATGCCCTTTACACGTCTCAGATTCGCATTTCACAGCCCTTACCTCTGTAGTTCCCAACCCTTTCTACCTGGTGCTACCTTTTGCAATCCCAGATTGTCTCAAGCCGCCGCATGTTCACTTTTATATAATTTTTTGCTTATTTCCAAAAACGTCTTTTGACAATAATCTGCAATCCACACTTTAGTAAAAGAGGTTTATCAAATGTAGAGTAGCATAAAACTATAGTATTTTAAAGGAGTTGGTAGCCGAAATAGAAATGTCTTTATGTCTTACTTAAATACCTAATGATACTGTTTTTACTTGAACAACACTTTCCACATCTGACATCATTTTTATATAAAAGTCATAAGGATTATCCTGAACATCAATGAGACCATTGAAATTACTTTTTTTTAAGCAGTTCCCTAATGTTTGGTTTCCAACTATTGAAAGCGCATTTAAGGTCACTTTCCAGATTCAGGCGTCTGTGGTGTTTTCTTTTCATGATTGCTAGTGTCGAGAAGCCACTCTCGCGTAGCAATGTAGATGAAAACTGTGCGAGGACTTTTAATTCTTCCTTGGCCACTCCTGGATAAATAGAAAGGAAATTGGACCAGAATTCTTACAACCCCATTTGCTGAAATTCAAATCAAATATCAATTCAATTATATCCTCTTTTATTTCATCAGCAAGTGCATGCACATCATTTATGGAGGGTGAGCTTGCTAATTTGCACTGACAGCCGTTTGAAGACAAATCAGGAACGTAAAGTTTGAACTCTTGTTGAAACCATGCCAGGTATTCACTGAAGATAACTCTCCACTCCTTGACATCATACTGTTGCCTACGTAGAAATTCACTGAACTGAGGGAATGACTAAAATTGTTGGAAGCATCCAGGCAACGTTTCCATAGTTGTGCCTTTTCCAAGACCTCCATTATGGTGATGTTTCTCCCACGTAGTTTCAAACTGATATTATTTAGGGTTTCAATAAGGTCTGCAACGTATCCTAGGAAAAATATAGTGCTGTCATCAGTGAAACAATGATGAACTTCAGCTTTCCCTTGACTTAAAAGAAATTGTTCTACCTATGATTTCAATTAATACAGCTTCCTAAGCACAATGACCTTCGAAAACCGACAGACTTGTGTATTTAAGATATGGATTGGTGCTCAGAACTGAGATCATTACACAGAACTCGGAAAAAACAGTATTCACAGCACTTGACTTAGTTTTATTAACTACGTTGACAGCCCGTTTCAGTGGAACGTTCAGTCTCTCAGGTAAAGTCTTAGAAACTATGGCTTATCAGTGGATCGTAGAATGAGAGCCGATCAGATTATATGATTTTTTTCTTTGCAAATGCTTAGGATGCCAGAACGTGAACTTAACATGACTGATGCACCTATTTCCATAACTCTCTCCCAAGACAAATCATTTTCTACCAGAAATTCATAAACGTTAGAAAATACATCAGAAGCTTTCTATGCCGATTGCAGATTTTTAGAAAACAATAGTTCTCCCATTAGTTTCTTATCATCCACAAGTCGGCAGTACACTGTTAAGTGATACTGCTGAACTATATCAATAGAATCATCACATTGCAAGGCAAAATATGGATGCAAGACAAAAAATGGAGACATTTCCAGACTTTTAACTACCAATTCTCCCACGTTTAGAGCCATTTCTTCAATCGTATGTTGCACACTGTTGTTTGAAAGAGGTATTTTCTCCGTTTCTCGCTGAATATCTTTTCAAAAATCAATTCTGTTTGCTGTAGAAATGGAAGGTATGATTAACGTTTCACCAATAATATGAAGTTCCTTGTTTTTTTGCCCTGGAGAGCTGCTGTAAGACGTCGTTTCAGGAGCACAGGCAACAGTGGTTCGTTACTGCAGACATTACGATACAAATACACTCCGGCAGCTGGTAATCCGTATTTGACACATTCTTAATTATGCAATCTTCTTTTAGGGTACCTTTTCACTCAGTGTACAAAACCAACAAAAACACTATTTACTTCTACAGAGCACAACAAGCTTAATACTTAGATAAGAATGCAGAGCGCAGACTGAAGAATGTGTTGCGTCAGCAATAACTTGTTGAGGCGCGAGTCAAATCTCATGCTGCGAACTCCACAAAAAATTCGCTCTCTGACTGTAGTCAGGAAGTAACATTTTTGACCTCTCGATCCGCAGGTTTCTGCTCTCTTCTGAACTGTCTGTGCCCCCCTCACCGTCCTTTAAATCTCTCGCGTCTCCTCCCCCCCCCCTCCACCCATTCCATCCCCAGAGTGGCAAGGTCCACAGAATCGAAAACCAGTAACAGATGTCCGCATGAACCAGAGCGAGCATCTAAATTGTCGAATAGAAGACTGCCAAAGTTTCTAAGACATCACAATATGCTATACAGAAACAAAAATTCGTATTTAGTACTGTCGTTGTCCTGTAGCAGCTCTATTACAGCAATATACGGGGCGAGCCCGAAGACCACCGAAAAAATTTCGGGCACTGATCGGTGATACTTTCTGAATGTTTTGGTCAGAGGACACGGATCTCTGATCTCTCGTTAAAGGGCTGTTACTTTTCGTTTGCTTTCTCAGCCTTATTAAATTTCTTTTGATATCTTACCCCCATTTAAACAGTCTATATGAATAATATTGAAAATATCGGCACAACAGGGTAAATGTCAACAGCAGAAGCTGTGGGTCTTATGTGGAAACAAACTAGTCCTATTCTCTCACAGTACTTGTTGTAGACAACATTGATGGCCACTTTACCCTTGGTCCTCTAGCTTCCATTCAGTCCTGCTCGGTTGTGCTTTTCCAGCAGTGTTAGTTGCATATTAACAGTGATATGCAGAAGTGTTTACAGCTCTTCTGATGAAGAATTGGACAGTTTGCTCCTCATGTATGGGTTCAATAAATGTTCAGTGAAAGTGAAGCACAGTGAAGGTACACTGAGCTGTTGCCTCGGGAAGGCAGCCACATCACAGCGCTCTTTCATCTGCGGATTTTTCTATTCCTTTTCTATATTATACGTTTTGGAGACTACGTGTTACAACCTTTATCAATGTTTGGGGATGTTTTTAAACAAAAACAAATAGATTATTACACTGTGACGATCAATCGGAGATAAACCAACCCTCCTCCCGAGAAACTCAACCGGAACAAATATCAGTGGAGTTCGCGCTCACTCATTAGTCAAATGTGGGTCAAAGAATAAAAGTTCCAGGAGGGTCGATCTAATGATGAATGCTCGCGTCGGGCATGGGTGTGTGTATTGTTCTTAACACAAGTTACTTTAAGTTACTTTAAGTAGTGTGTAAGTCTTGGGATCGATGACCTCAGCAGTTTGGTTCCTTAGAAATTCACACACATTTAAACATTTGAATGCTCGCGTGTGTAGCTTTTAATAGTGCCAGCCCATCATTGCTCGGTACCATTCGACTATTAGTGATTTTGACAGGTTCTCTTACCTTCATTGATTTCTTAGTCACGGCTATCATCTGTATTTTTCCACATGTGTCAAATAACTGTCATCCTTTCCGTAACTGCATTACCCAGTCTCCAGCATCTTAGCTCATTTTCCATTCCCTTCTCCGTTTGCCGGCCGGAGTGGCCGTGCGGTTCTAGGCACTGCAGTCTGGAACCAAGCGACCGTTACGGTCGCAGGTTCGAATCCTGCCTCGGGCATGGATGTGTGTGATGTCCTTAGGTTAGTTAGGTTTAATTAGTTCTAAGTTCTAGGCGACTGATGACCTCAGAAGTTAAGTTGCATAGTGCTCACAGCCATTTGGACCAACCTTCTCCGTTTCAGTAATGTGTTTCTGGAAAAAACTAACCTGAAACCAGTTGTGATCCAAGGCTAACTACATTCAGATGGGAACTTAACTTTTTCCTGTTAATTTAGTTCCAACAGCAGCCACAGAAGTGTCTAAGAAATCTTTTTCTGTTGTTATCGACATTGATTCCCTGTCAGCATACCTGAGCCCTTTCCCTCGTGTCCAAAAGAGAACCAGTCCATCATTCACATCCTCAACACACTCCTACATTTCCTCGGCTTTATCTGTTTTTCTTCCTCGGTTTCTCCTCTTTACTTTATGATTTTTGCTGTTTACAAGAAAACTGTGTCTCCAGATTTGATTCCTTCCATATTGCTGCTCTGCCTTTCTCTCTGTACATCGTCACTTCCATTCCACAGAAATATTATATAAAATTAATGCTCTTGACTAAATGTTAATACACTATACATTACGACGATTTTCTAGCTGATTATTGTAACGATATTAACAGCAACAACTACTACTAATACTACTACTATAATTACTAGTACTACTACTATTGCTACTACTACTGCAATTATTATTATTATTGTGTCAAGTTCTAAACACATAGCAATATTAACTGCGAAAATAATCTCTGAGGAAGACTAGTCTCATGTAAGAGGCGCCCTGAAATTCTTAATCGTGATAGTAGATTAAATAAATTGTTAATCGTAATAAATAGTGAAAATAATATGCCCAGTATATTACAAAATGACCATCTGTTTCTGTATGGGCCTGCAAAGAAATCAAAAGTTGTGAAGTCTCTAAATCTTCGTTATCATTAGATCTGCTAACACAAATGAGATTCACAGTCTTTGCTCTTCTTTCACTTTAATGAACAGCTGTTGCAACATCAGTGCCTCTGGCTAGTGAGGAAAACTGGTACTTCCCAAGAGTGTGATACCTGTAATCACCTTTTGATTACAGATCAATCAGTATCTCAGCTACTGTATCCAAAGCCCTGGAGTATATTGCTCAGTATCAAATAACTGAATACTTGCGCAAATTCACCTTAACTTACTGACAAATATCAGGCTGCCTCTCGTAAACATCATAGCACAAACAAAGCAGTAATTAAGCAGTAATATACCGTGAAAAGATACGTTCCGTTTTGGATTAACGTTTGATGATGTCTGCTTTGTGAGGCGCTCAACTGCGCGGTCATCAGCGCCCGTAAAAAGTCCCAATTTTTAGAAAGCCCAATTTTTTACACAATCCAATCGACTCACTGTCACGAATGATGATGATGATGATGACGAATTGATGAGGACAACACAAACACCCAGTCCCTGGGTACAGAAAATCCCCAACCGGCCGGGAATCGAACCCGGGACTCCGTGTCCAGAGCCGGCAACGCTAGCCATTAGACCACGAGCTGCGGACGTCTTAACGCTTAAGAAGAGAAGAATGATTAGTGCATTCAAATATTGACTAATAGTGTTGTGGATTGGCAAGAGAGCCAAACCACTATGAGAGGAAGCCGAAAGGCACGCGTTTTAGCTCACGCAGGCTGGCGTGAGGTCTGGAACAGGTCAAGGAAATGAGACTAGCAAAAAAGGACGTAGCTGTGGAATACTTAACTTTAATCCATAAATGGTGAACATCGCTCTTGACGGTACATGTTTTACAGCATCAATAGTAACTGGTAATGGCGCCTTGCTTGGTCGTAGCAAATGATGTAGCTGAAGGCTATGCTAACTATCGTCTCGGCAAATGAGAGCGTATTTTGTCAGTGAACCATCGCTAGCAAAGTCGGCTGTACAACTGGGGCGAGTGCTAGGAAGTCTCTCTAGACCTGCCGTGTGGCGGCGCTCGGTCTACAATCACTGATAGTGGCGACACGCGGGTCCGACGTATACTAACGGACCGCGGCCGATTTAAAGGCTACCACCTAGCAAGTGTGGTGTCTGGCGGTGACACCACAAATCTCAAATGAATATCACGAGACAGATGATTTTTATATTACATTTCTTTGCATTTTTCAATCGGCTGTATTCAACAAAATTATTACATCAGTTCCTCTTCTTCTAACCAAAATCTCTAATGCAGAAATAAGCCATGCAGCGTAACGGCGAATTTTGTGCCATTTTCTCCGTTGACTAAGCCAGAAAGGGTGAAAGAAAAAGACAGAGAAATCTGAACGTCCCGCAATAAAACAGGATATGAACGTAATTCCCAGCGATGACGCAAAATAAAACAAAATAAAATAAAATCTATCGGTTCTCTGTCTCAAAAAAATACATCTCTGTAAATATACAAAAATTTAATAAACGCTAGTGTTGTAATATTTCCTCAAAAATTAACGTGTACTGCCAATTTGTCCTCTACGAAACAGTAATTGTTCCCAGCTCCACTAATACACGATTCGTGCTCATCTCCAAGCTTTATTATTTTCCTCTTTCTCTCACGCTTCCATTCCATGTAATGTCCGTTGCTACTACCGATACAAATATGCATAAATTGGTACTGCAGTGACACAGTGACACAAAATGGGCTAAAAGCAGTCTTTACATACTGGAGAGAACTTAAAATGCCTGCCAAAAACTGACAAGCTGGATAGATTGGAAATTCCGTAAAATATTTCTAATAACGCTTTTACTCTTTTACGCTGGGTATTTTCAATGAATTGCGATCGATGAGTAAAGTATCCGGGAGAAATATAAACCAAGCGTTGTTGTGTTCATCGTATATTATGTGTACTTACTTGTTGTTCACGAGGTATGTTCAAAAAAATCCAGCACTTTGTCCACAAAATTTTTCTACCCATGTGTATCGAGTATTGAGCCGGGGACCTAGAAACGACGGAGAGGCTTCCTCGCGCCAGCGCCATGGCCCTCAGCGGTTCACAACACCACAGTGGACAAACTCTCCCCCTCCCCCCCCCCCCCTCACCCCCACCCCGGGGAACGCCTCATATCAGACGAGTCTAAACCCAGGTGTTTGCGTGGTAGAATAATTATGGTATACGCGTATGTGGTGACAGTGTTTGCGCAGCAATCGTCGACATAGTGTAACTGTGGCGGAGTAAGGGTAACCAGCCCGCATTCGTCGAGGCAGATAGAAAACCGCCTTAAAAATCATCCACAGGCAGCCCGGCACACTGAACCTAGACACTAATCCGCCGGCTGGATTCGTACTGGGGACCAACAAACCTTCCCGCTCGGGAAGCAGCGCGATATACCGCGTGGCTAACCGGGCGGACTTTCCCGCCCTTACCTTTTACTCAATGTGTACGGTCTCCTTCGAAACATTCTCCTCCGCAATTGATACACCGCTCCCAACGCCAGCAGTCTCGGTACGCCTTTTGCTAAATCACGCGAAGCGCCGTCTGCGATTTTATGTTATATCGTCTGTCGCTGAAAGTCTTCGTCCTTTCAGCTTCTCAACATCATAACCGTAGACTCACGTCTCATTACTCATCATTGTCTTAAGGAACTTCCCGTCCTCATTTGCGCGATCCGAAAGCTTTTCAAAAGGACTATTGCTCTTGAGTCATGAACCTTGGGATCAACTTGTAGACATATATGTGTCAAAGTACATGAATGCGTCGAAATTTATAAATGAGCTGTCAAAACTTTACTGACCTATGGAATTCGTTTCATATAAGCAACACCAGGGAACCAGTGGAAAAATTCTGTTGTCGCTGCACAAAAGGGCAAATTAGTTCCTCTTTAGAAGAATCTGACTGAAAAATGGGGACCATTATGCCTTCCTCACAAAAACTTTTCGCATGCGAACATATTCGTATTTTTTATGCTGAAATAATCAGAGAGCCAATCACGATGGAAGAGAAAGGAGACAGTGCCAGTGGGGTAAAAATAGAGAGAGATTGTGGTGGTGGGAAAGGGAAAATGTCAGAGGAAGAGAAAGAGAGGTGGATGAAGGCAGTGGCAGTGGGAGCCAAAGAGAGAGAAGATATTGATAGTCCCTCAGAAACAGTGGCAGTAAAAGATAAAAAGAGATGGACGAAGATAGAAGTAGTGGTAACAGAAGAGAGAGGAGACAGTGGAAATGTGAAATGTAGGTAAATGGAAAGCTTACATAATATTGGGGGTTTTGGATTCTCTGAGACCAGAGAACTTAAAGACGGGGGTATACAGCAGAGCGCATTTTGAAACAAAATTTGAAACATGTGTGTCTATGGTAAGGAATAAGTTGGAACCCCCAGAATTTTTGAGCTGCTGAACTATGGCAGAGACAGTGGCAGTAGGAAATAAAGACGAAAGGAGACAAAAAACAAAAGGAGAAAAAGGAAACATGGGATATATCCCATTGTTATAAATCATTGATTCCTTTTTCTCCTTACATATATAAGGTGAGTCACTATTGCCACTTCGAATAAGAATGGAAGAATGTTAGTAGCTGAAACATTTGTGGGACAAATGTTGCATGGGACAACGGGGCTCATAATATGATTCGTAACGAAAAAGCTCCGAAATTGTGAAGTAAAGGTCATCATGTACACTGACGGCAATAAGCTACATTCTTCATGTTCGTATAGTAAAATGTAGACTTTCACGGCCAGAAATGTCGCAATTAATAAAGTGTTCCACGCTATTATACTGTGGTCGTCGGATCCACACTGTGACTCGCTACGTTCTCAAATCTGAATATATTCGAAAGATGAAGCTGGTTCCTACTAGTGCATGGAACGTCACCGTCAGAGCTACTCTTCTTGAAACTGGAAGACAACTAGTGTAAGTAGGCTGTTTAGGTTTTCTTATTGGTAACGCCACGTAGCGCTCTGTATGAAAAATGACTGGCTGTGCTGTGTGCAGTCTGTGGCTAGGTTGCATTGTTGTCTGCCATTGTAGTGTTGGGCAGCTGGATGTGAACAGCGCGTAGCGTTGGGCAGTTGGAGGTGAGTCGCCAGCAGTGGTGGATGTGGGGAGAGAGATGGCGGAGTTTTGAAATTTGTAAGACTGGATGTCATGAACTGCTATATACATTATGACTTTTGAACACTATTGAGGTAAATACATTGTTTGTTCTCTATCAAAATGTTTCATTTGCTAACTATGCCTATTAGTAGTTAGTGCCTTCAGTAGTTTGAATCTTTTATTTAGCTGGCAGTAGTGGCGCTCGCTGTATTGCAGTAGTTCGAATAACGAAGATTTTTGGTGAGGTAAGTGATTTGTGAAAGGTATAGGTTAATGTTAGTCAGGGCCATTCTTTTGTAGGGATTTTTGAAAGTCAGATTGCGTTGCGCTGAAAATATTGTGTGTCAGTTTAAACACAGTCATGTACAATTGTTCTAAGGGGACGTTTCATATGTCGACCCTTAGCCGAGGACACCTCAGTGGAATCTTCTGATTTTTTTCTTGTAGTTTGTGTAATTAGTGCAGCCTTTGTTTATTGCTAGCGCGTAATTGTAGAGAGAATGTCCTTTGTAGTTGTAGTTTTTCATTGTTGTACAGTAAAACAGTTGTGGCATGCATGTAGATTTGCACCAAGTATTTCGCAGCTGCACTTGCAATTAACGAGATATTATTTTCAATGTTATGTTAATGTGTTTTCTTATTTTGCTCTTCAAATTGTATTTTTCTATGTTGTCGAGTGAAATATTGTGACAATAATGGTGTGTGAAAAACGTAATCCTAGGCTCCAACGTAAACTGAGAAATGACAGTGAAGACGAAAGCAGTGTGTTAACGCCGCCGAGTAATGAATTAACTAATGTTCAAAGCAGTAATTTGGTAACTGTGCATAGGGAAATGGAGCGGGCTGCAAATAATGGTGTAGGCAGTGACACAATTAGTGAACAAGGAAGCATTATCGATCGATCGGTCGGCAACAGCTTGCCTCAGGAATCCGAAAGGACAGGACACAATCTCGCAAATACTGTAGATTCAGGTTTTGGGTCCTCACCGTTTTCTCAAATAAGACAAGACACATTTTCTGCTTGTCAAAATGTGAATGTTGCCGGTGCAAATTCACTGCCGAAAAGCACTGAGGAACCTGTTTCAGACACCAGTGCATTGTTATTACAATTAATACAACAAATGGGAAAACACAGCAAAAGCTTCAAAAGTTAGACACAATGGAACAAAATCTTCAAAAGTTAGACACAATGGAACAAAATCATCAAAAGTTAGACACAATGGAACAACACCAGAGACAAACACAGCAACAGTTAGACGCAATGGAACAAAATCTTCACACCACGCTTGAACAAACACGTGAAAGGGAATACGGAATCGGATTTTGGGTTAAAAAATCGAATTTTTTTTATTGGCGTATTATATTCTGCCATGTTTCCTCTTTAAAATGACGTATCATACATAGCTCTACTACAATTATAACTATTTTATTTTTATATATTTGTGAGATCGGGTATTGCGCTTTAGTTATACACGTCTCTCGTGGCTGACCATGAACTTTTTGGCAGTACCTTTAAAGTGACATGAATTCAAATATCCCGGTTTCCAGCGACTATTTATACACTAGTTGCCCGAAAATGTTTCTTTCTGGTTTCCTCAAGTTACTCTTTGACTTTGTGGCGGGACTGTTTTGTAAACAGTGTGATATAAGAAAGTAGTTGTTGTTGAGTTATTTCGTATTTAGTGCTTCATTTTTCGCAGTGAAAATGCCTAGAGCTAAAGCAAAAGTATTTAAAAAGCGTGTGAACTGGCAAAAGAAAAGAAATAATGATTCATTAGCAAAGCAAAGCAGTTCATCATCATCACTGTTGGAAAATGTGAATCCACTTATTACTGATTTGCCGAACGAACTTACACCAAATGAAAACAGTGCTTCTCATAAAAAACCAAGAGATTTGGAAGAGAAATATAATTTACTTGATAGAGGGAATGAAGTTTTTGAACTCATTGATACGAATATATTGTGTGAAGCTCTTGAAAACAGTTTGTGCTGCAAAAAATGTCATGGAAACGTTTCTCTGAAAGTAGAATCCCATGTTGGCCTGGCTGCCCAGTTTAATTTAATATGCAGTGTTTGTAAATACAGCTGTAAGTTTCCAAGTTCGGTTTCAGTAACTGTAAATAATGGATACAAGAAAACTGAACTTTATAGTGTAAATATTAGGTTAGTTTATGGATTGCGAGCAATTGGTAAGGACAAAGCAGCTGGTGATATGCTATGTGGTGTTCTAAATCTTCCAAGTGCACCTTCAAAGTTTGAAGCTTACAATTATGTACTAGGATCTGCAGTTGAAGATGTAGCACAGAAGTCAATGCAGGTTGCTGTGGAAGAAGCAGTGGAAGAAAATGACGGCAGTCGTGACCTCACAGTGGCGTTTGATGGCACGTGGCAGAAAAGGGGCCACACCTCCAACAATGGTGTTGTAACAGCAACTAG
The DNA here is from genome assembly GCF_021461395.2 of Schistocerca americana. Classification (NCBI taxonomy): domain Eukaryota; kingdom Metazoa; phylum Arthropoda; class Insecta; order Orthoptera; family Acrididae; genus Schistocerca; species Schistocerca americana. Next base: position 288,978,155 of record NC_060126.1, read on the forward strand.
TGTTGATACTGGCAAGGTTATTGATGTTGCAATAATGTCTAAATACTGTAGGTGCACAGGCAGGCTGAAAAATGAACACAGTGATGACTGTATTGCTAATTATTATGGTAGTAGTGGTGGCATGGAGGTTGCTGGGGTGAAGAAAATTTTTCATCGCTCTTCACAGTGGTATAATGTTCGCTATGTCAAATATCTGGGAGATGGTGACTCTAAAGCATTCAAAGAAGTTTTGGAAAGCAAACCATATGGGAACAGTGTAAATATAAGCAAACTTGAATGTATAGGACATGTGCAGAAGAGAATGGGTGCCAGGCTGAGAAGGTTAAAATCAGTTATGAAAGGGAAAAAACTAGATGATGGGAAAACCTTGGATGGCAGAGGAAGATTGACTGATTCCATAATAGACCACATTCAGAACTGCTATGGCCTTGCAATCAGGCAAAATACAGGCAATCTTGAAGAAATGAGGAGAGCTATATGGGCTTTATATTTCCACACCGCATCCACGGATGAGCATCCACAACATGGTTTGTGGCCCAAAGGTGAAAACAGCTGGTGTAAATACAATAGGGGACTAACAACAGGAGAGAAATACATTCACCACCACAGTCTACCATCAGCCATCATGGCAGAAATAAAGCCCATTTTCAGAGATCTGGCTGACAGAAGTCTTCTGATGAAATGTCTTCACGGAAAAACGCAGAACCCCAACGAGTGCTTGAATAGTGTGATATGGCATCGTCTCCCAAAAACACTGTTTGTCGGAATTAATACACTACATTTTGGTGTGTATGATGCTGTGGCAACCTTCAATCTTGGAAATATAACTAAATGCCAGGTCCTTCAAAAGTTGGGTATGTGTGTTGGTTCCCGTACGGTACGTGCTATGTTCTTTTTAGATCAGCACAGACTAAGGCATGCTGATAATATAATCAAGACATAAGTGAAAAAAGCAAGACAGGTGCAGAGGGCTGCCAAAAGAAGACTTGAAGATGATTATGAAGACTGTAAAGGGGGTATTAGCTACGGATCAGGAATGTTTTAATCTTCTTTCTCCGTTTCCCGTAAGTTTACTTTTTACTTCATCTAGGAACATTATCTCAGGTACTGGTCAACCTAGAAGTCTGAAATTTTTATGACGTAGTGACATAGGTCCCTATTACATACTGAAACAACGATTTTTTAATTACTTGATTTACAAAAGACTTAGGGGTGATAGTCTAGTAAAAAGCGATGGAAAAAATTTACTTAAAAATAAATGTACAATATCTCTGTAAGAAAATACTTTGACAATAAACTGTTGTTTCAGTATTGTTGTAACATATGAATGCACATACAGTAAAATTTTTACCTCTCTGTCTCCAGTAGTTTGTGAGAAAATGTTCCCTATAGTAGGCATATATTAACATTGCGGGGATAGGTGATTCCGTATCCCCTTAAAAGAATTAGAAATTGACACTGACAATCGCGGAACGCGAAAACAGGAACACAACAATTACAGGTCCCATCCGTCACAATTCCGCAACGAAAGAAATAGTAACTGGACTCGACAAGGCTATTCTTACAACGCAAACCGTGACCAAAACAGACATCATCCATATGACAACCACTGGCAGAGTAATAGTTACAGAGAAAGATCGCATTTCCGTAGTAATGAATATGACAGAGATTACCACAGAAACAGACAATATGGGAACAAAATCAATTATTATCACGGGAGACAGAATAACTTCAGACGCAACGGTCCAGCGTGCAGTTACGATGCAGGGAGAAATTCTCCACCACGTGACCGACAAGAAAGAAACTATGGAATCTACCGACATGACGACAGACGATATGATCGTAACGACAGACCTGAATTGCATCAGAACTGGCGAGATTCAAACAGAGCAGGGCACTCTCGACAAGGTGAATTTGTAGAAGTTAGGTCTCCTAATCCCAATAACGACGCGCGCCAACAAAGAGACAGACAATGACTCGCACCGCAGGCAGCCACGTGCGCCCGCTCGCTCCGAGAAAAATAGCATAAGACGCTAGCCTTGAGAAAAATTTTAGCATTCCTTACCGACGTATACAACATGATAATTGCTTTGAAGTTGAAACTCAGCGCACTAGAGAGTAAAGGATTGCACCACATTTCACATGTAAGACTGTTTATTGAAAGATAATCTGCTTTTTAACTTTTTCTTTGCCATAAAACTTTTCACTTTACATTTCTAGTATGCTTTGTCAGACTTAGAATGTGTTAACATGCAACAATGTTTGAAGTTAAATATCCAGTCAAGAACCAAGAGAAATTACTTAAACCGAAATTACGAATGCATTGTTATAGTGAGCAGATGACACAATGTTGTTGTTTGTACATTCTTGCTTGTTAGTTCCACTATCACGTAACGACTATAAGGATCACATACTTAGAACATATACCGGCAACGCTAATGAGATTTTCATGCAACATTTTGGTTTACTTGAAAAGACATTCTTCTGTGGGATTAAAGATGACTTAGCATTTGGTTTCTTAGACAGCTACACATCTATATCACGACGCTACTAATATGTGACAATTTACAATGTTGCTTTTGCGGTGTATCTGCTTTATATCTGCACAGTTTTTCTAAAATCTTCTGTGAAGTAAAACATGTTTTACTTTTGTGGTATAGCTACAAGGAGACAGCCTTGTCCATAGGACAACAATACATTACAGCACAGTACTTTCTTCATCACGGCAATAAGCGTAATAACTAAGATATCTATACGCAAAGCATTTCACTTTTGTGTATCATGAGGTAAGTACATTGACTTCTGCAGAACTTAGCTTTCGGCGAACGATAACTACGACACCTCCACAGAGATTATCTTACAACATGACGCACAGTTTAGCGTTACAGTACACGTATTTGAGTGATTAATTTTGTACTTAAAACATTTATTTTTAAAGATATTTCAAGTACAATGATACAAAGGTTTTCCGTGATACATTTCATTTCGTTGCTGTAATCTTTAACACCTGAGGGTATAATTACATTAATCTTCAGGGGGTACACGTTTACTTTGTGTACCATGTGTTTGGCAAGCACAAGGAGCCCTAGCTAATATGGTATTTGCTTATACAACTTTACACATTGGTACCATATTTCTCTAACAAACAAATTACACAGCTATCTGATCATTTAACTGAGAGATAAACATTTTTTTTACTACATCAGTGACACATGTTTACGCAATTACACAGATGGATAACTTCACACTTATGAAACTGTATTTTGTCTGTACTTTCTGAAATGTTCATATTTTTTTGGAACCATTGTGATACTATGAGAGCTTTGAATGATATATTTGGTATGGGATCATGATTTTTAAAGTATATTTGAGGTAGATGACACTATAAAATGAGCAGAGAATTTTCTTTAGGTTTTGGTATTATTGGAGGAAGCTACGACGTTTTGAGGTTTGACTGAGGTGTTATGATGTTATTATTACGATGACGATGTGTATTATGCTGCTGAGGTATGTTTATGATTAATAAGCTGATTCTATATGAGTTATTTGATTATGCTATGTATCTGTTATGATGAAATATTGAAGAAGTGTCGACGAATATGTATATGTGTAAAAAGGTGAGGAATAATGAGTAGTGGTTAGGGACTCTGGTTTGTGAAAAAGGTTGTTGGAAACCAAGAATCGTACTTTACGAGTTATGAAATGTATGTAAATGCATGAATGTATTACAATGCCGACGAAAATTTTTTGGATACTGTTATATCAATAGGATTTTGTTTCTACACATTTGTAACGCAAATTCTCAACCTGTGGAATTTTTTTATATGAGGCTGCCACTGTAGCAGAAACTGCTGTCGTAAATATTTCAGTAAGAAAGGTAAGTGACCTTGACGTAATGCGTTTTGGGCGCCCAGCTGAGAGGTAGTCGTCTGACAAAAGAGGGCCATTAGGTGGAGAAAAAAAGAGGCCATTATCCTCGCCATTGACATTCCTTTAGAGAAAGCATCGCAAATAAGACACGCTCATTACTTGGAAAGATACTTACACCTGCACACCTGATTATGACAAGTGTCTTTCTACGAGAGTTGAGAGAATTTCTATTAACTTATGAAATGTCACATGGCTATTGAATGATATTTTTATGCTTTGCTTTTCATAGTTGCTTATTTCATTTGATATCTAGTTTCCAGCTGTGTTGCAGCATTGGTTTTATAAAATAAAATTAAATGCATTTGCTAATGTGAACACTTTCCATGAACAGATCTATTAAATAATTATTTTATGATCCACATTCTTCGAAAAAGGAGCACTTGGAAAGGAAAGAACAATAAGAAGGTATTAATAACAGTTATTGCATATATAATTTTCTTTTCAAGTACTTGGTAATTTTTTGTAGAATTAGTTTTCGTGGTGCACCACTTTAATTACATAGACATTAAGATGTGAATATACATTTCCCTTGTCTGCATTGTTGTCTTTAGTGTAATATTTTTTCTGCTTGAGCTATGTCATGTTTAGATATAAGTTATTGCACTTGCTGCTGCTGTTTGCCAGGCATAGTGCTACTAAATTTCACTTTACATTAATCTGTTAAGCCAGTTTTACTACTGATTTATTTTTCTTGTTTGCTGCACAGTGTCTGATATTACTTGTAATACTGCAATTGCTTTGCTAATTTAGATTTCCTGCTGCCTGCTTTGCCAATTTGCATTTTTTTGTCATTGCTGTTTGCATTAATTGTTTTGTGCTGCTGCATTGCCTTGTCCCTTAGTTTAGCATCTGAGCTCAGTGGATTTAACTTAGCTTAAGAGGAGGTAGACTATATAAGAGAACGTGTTATGACGAATTGGAAGAAATGCATTGAGAAGCTATAAGAAAATGGTTTGGCCAAAAAAGTAGTGTACAGTGGAGAAAAACTATTTTTGAAAGAGGATATGAACAAAAAAGTAGGGTTTAGTGACAACAGGTTTAGGTAGGATTTTCTTGGAAATAAATGATGAGGTAAGATAATGGAAAATAAATAATGAGGTAAGAAATATGTGAACATATAAATACAGAAAGCATGCTTGGATAGGATTTTTTTGGTGGAAACAAATGTTGAAATAAGACGAAAAATCTATGGAATGAAGTTTTGTGTTGGACTGCAGTACCAAATGTTACACTGACAACAAACCCTGTCCTGTATTTTGGTGCTATTACGCTACGTGAATTTGTATTTTTCCTGTCTGTATGTGTTTAGCTAATAAGATTTATGTTGTAGAATTTTTCTGATAATATGTTATTTACCTTGTAAAGATGCTTAGACATTGTTTATTCCGTTTTGTTTTAATGCTCATGTGTAAAGTTGATGTTTCAAAAGTTATTCTGATCTTTTATGTATTTACTTATGTCATAGTTCCTGTAACACTGATGTATATGTTAGTTCGATTCTTTTGTAAAGCTCATATTACTACAAATGTTATCTGTATTGTTATGTTCTTTAATGATATATTTTGTACCTTTGTCATTGTTTTCTCATGTTATAATATTGTAATTGACACCAGTTCAGCAAATTAAGTAACTTGTAAGTTCCATTTCACTGCACCCATTTCTGTTGGTGATAGTATATGGACAATATGTGAGAAGTAGAGACTGTTAGCGTTTGGACATGTGTTAATAATTCAGCAAGGGCCCGATTAACAGCATTGCTGGTTCTAAGGACAATTCTAGAAACTTTGTGAGTGCACAAGTGGTGGTTTATGGACTTGCTATATTGTCTGCAAGACTCTTTGATGGTGATAGTGCACCTGCACAGTCGCAGCAGATGGCTGCTGAACATCTCTACAAGAACTACAGTGGGTCTGCTCTTTGATGACCTACCTACCAATATTCTTCAAAACTTCGACTGACTCTGCAGTGGGTTTGCTCTGTTGTGGCCCATTACATGTCAGCATGTCAAGAGTCAGCACTGCCTTTCCGTTGGAGGGACAAGACTGCATGGAAATCCACTACTTCCATGTGCATTGTCTTTTACTGCTCAGACTTTGAGAAAATGGTTCAAATGGCTCTGACCACTATGCGACTTAACATCTGAGGTCATCAGTCGCCTAGAACTTAGAACTAATTAAACCTAACTAACCTAAGGACATCACACACATCCATGCCTGAGGCAGAATTCGAACCTGCGACCGTAGCGGTCTTGCGGTTCCAGACTGTAGTGCCTTTAACCGCACGGCCACTTCGGCCGGCCTTTGAGAAAAGAAACGGCAGTTTTACTGTGATGAATGATCAGGACTGTCTTTATGGACTGTGAGAAAATTTTAGCTTTTGAGCAACATTGTATTAGTAAGTGTGTTCATTTGATATCTTTCTTACTGTAATTATGAAAAAAATTTTCAAATCTGTATTGGCCAGTGCACAAAACAATTTGTAAAATTTTTTGTGGGGAGCATGGGGGCTATGTAAGTAGGCTGTTTAGGTTTTCTTATTGGTAACGCCACGTAGCGCTCTGTATGAAAAATGACTGGCTGTGCTGTGTGCAGTCTGTGGCTAGGTTGCATTGTTGTCTGCCATTGTAGTGTTGGGCAGCTGGATGTGAACAGCGCGTAGCGTTGGGCAGTTGGAGGTGAGTCGCCAGCAGTGGTGGATGTGGGGAGAGAGATGGCGGAGTTTTGAAATTTGTAAGACTGGATGTCATGAACTGCTATATACATTATGACTTTTGAACACTATTGAGGTAAATACATTGTTTGTTCTCTATCAAAATGTTTCATTTGCTAACTATGCCTATTAGTAGTTAGTGCCTTCAGTAGTTTGAATCTTTTATTTAGCTGGCAGTAGTGGCGCTCTCTGTATTGCAGTAGTTCGAATAACGAAGATTTTTGGTGAGGTAAGTGATTTGTGAAAGGTATAGGTTAATGTTAGTCAGGGCCATTCTTTTGTAGGGATTTTTGAAAGTCAGATTGCGTTGCGCTGAAAATATTGTGTGTCAGTTTAAACACAGTCATGTACAATTTTTCAAAGGGGACGTTTCACTAGCAAACCGTAAGTCGACAAGAAAGGGTTACGTGCGGCGAGCTGCCTGTAGCTACTGGCTTCGGCTCGCCCCTGTAGCCGTAACTGGATCGCGCAGAGCGACGCCTGGTCCTGAGGAGGACCGTGCGGCCAGCTCCGGCGGCCGCTATGCAGCGGCGCGGACTGCACCCGAGTGTGGGGCAAGGCGTAGCCGAGTGTTGCGAAACTGGACGAGGAAGCGGCTGCGGCTGCCGCTGCGGCTGCGGCGCTGCCAGAAACCGGACACTGGCGCACGCCGCCACCGCGCCGCACCTCGCCGAGCCACGCAGCGGCCCGACGGTCACGCTCTCGCCGCAGAAGAGGGCGCGTGTCGCGCGTGCCGCCCACACGCGTCCCACCTAGCATCAGCTCCACTTGCTCAACCACTCTCTGTTATATCTCTATAAACAGATTGCGGCTGTTCGCCATTCCCATGATGCTCTCTCAGCAGTTAACTAGATATACATTGTGTGTGTGTATGTGTGTGTGTGTGTGTGTGTGTGTGTGTGCGTTTACTGCTTGACAGAGGGCCGTGAAATTCGAAATCTATGGTAAGGTCCTATGGGACCAAACTGCTGAAGTCATCGGTCCATAGGCTTACACACAACTTAATCTAACTTAAACTAACTTACGCTTACATCGGCTGTCATTACTATTCGGTCACATCTCTATTTCGAGCAGAACGTCTCCTCCCACCATGAAAAAAAAGTAATAAAATAAAATGAAAGTCATTGGGAATACCCGGAATTGAAACTAGGTATTTCAGGTGGCTGTCGTACACTCTGACAAGGGAAACTCCTCTTCGCACCCCCGTCAAATTTGGTGGTAAGATGCGTGACGTCTCCTGGCAAGACATTCACAAAATCGTTGTAATACAAGAAAAAAAAACATTTATCTGTACTACTATTATTATTTCATATCTGTATGAACGGTTGTCGATTATGTAGACTCTGTAAAACAAGAAATAATCTTTTGTCATTTTTATGATTGTGCAGTAATTATGTGTCTATATTTTGCAAATAACGTCTGTGGTCGGCGAGTGTAGAAATCGAAGCAGACAATGACAAACAAAAAAGATTACAAAGATGCATATTAAATTGCCTATAAATGGTGTAGGTTAAAACATTACTCTCTCTGACTTCTTGTAGCCGTTTAAGTTGAAAGAGCCGGTAACGTTCGATTGAATGCTTGTTTAGCTTTCTTTTCTTCCTTGTTCGAAGAAGACGCCATTGGAGGCTGACGAATGAAAAAGGTGTGTACTTTAAATTTATGTGATTTTTGAATATAGAAATTGTTAAAAATATTTGTAATTGTTTATTGCTAGCTTTCCCAGTATTTCATTCCACATTTTTAGCCGTTTCCAGCATATTTAGAATTTTTCATGACGCAGAGCTATGTAGAGATCGCGGGAACCGCTGCCGCGGCAAATTCAAATTAAATTGAATGAATGCAGTTTTCCCGCAATTAAGCTGGCAGGTAACGGTATATCAAAATTATTTCTTTCAGCTTCCCGGAGACGTAAGAGGTGAATCATGGATTTTATAATGTCATTTTCAAGTGGACATGGGCAACTGCTATTACAATATCAGTCACGTAAATAATTTACGTAAATCTGAGTAATAAAATTTTACTTGAGTGATATCAAAGACTGCTGTGATGAAACCAATTCTGGCTGGCTATAATAATACTAATTTTCAGTGCATTTGAGAGATGAAAGTAGCAAAGGACATGTTTAATTTCATAATTATTTACTGTAATGATACCGTGTTCCATTTCTAACAAGCCAGATCAGGGTAATATAAAAATAGTTTGCAAATTAAAGATCATACGTGCACAGCAGGAAATCTTTTAGCGTTGTGCGAATCCCCACGTAATAGATCAAGGTGCACAAAGTTAAAATATTTTCAACTGCAGCAACTAATAGTGAGAATCTGAATTTTGAAAAAAAGAAGAAAAATAGAAACAGTGGGCTATCCAAGCTCAATATGTGGAACATCGAGCGAACAAGGAGGGTCACGGCATCGTGGTTATGTGGTCACAATATTCGATTGCAAAGCGGGGGATCTCCCTTGTCTCCCTTTTTTTTTACAAAATTATGAACAGTCCGTCCCGTAACTGACGTGTCTGTTCGCTGTATTCAAATCTATGTATGTGTCGTGCCGCAGCGGCCAAATGTAAGGAAGGGACCTAGAATGAAAGTCGTTCCGAACAACTACTTGCGCAGCCGAAAGTAAGTGGTTCTCGAATGGAAACCGCAAACGTTTGATGACAAGGGACGAGTTAACCGGGTTCTCCACCGGAAAACACTACATCGGTAACAGTATGCGTGTCATATGATAGGAATCTCTTGTCGGCGCAACTCACTTGCATGCCGGGTGAGTAAGTGAGATATGCCTCCTTGCCCGATGTAGCTGTTCGTACGAATGTGAAAGTGCTCACTCACAAAGAAATGGTGAAAATCATTTTTTTTTCCATGGTGGGAGAACACTTTCTGCTAAAAATAGTGACTTGGCCGAATATTAAAGACTGCCATTGTAAACAATACAGAACATTAGGGTGGGTTGAATTGTTTGGGGGAGGAGACCAAACAGCGAGGTCATTGGTCTCATAGAATTAGGGAAGAATGGGGAAGGAATTCGGCCGTACCCTTTGAAAGGAATCATCCCGGCATTTGCCTGGAGCGATTTAGGGAAATCACGGAAAACCTAAATCATGATTGCCGGACGCGGGATTGAACGAACCGTCGGCCTCCCGAATGCCTCCAGTGTGCAAATCACTGCGCCACCTCGCTCTGTCAGAACATTGGGGGTTAGCACAAGTATCCTAGTAGCTTGTCACATAAGCTGCAACAAATGAACGCAGCAATTTCACAATCACACGGTTTTCCATGTGCTCAGTCAAAATAGATTTTTTTAACGTTTTTGAATTTTTCCACATCTACGCCATGAGAATCCCGCATATATCGATGCAAATCTCAACGTGTCCTGGAATTCTGGAAGGCGAAATTCATTATGTGTGACAGCTTGGACTTTTGTAATAGACACACGATCACGTAAACAATGGCGCTCTTTGTGTCTAAGCAGCTTTGATAAGCTGTAGAATATTTTCACGCACTCCTCCAAAACCAAACACATCTAACCACCGTGGCCGTAGAGGTGTAGAACCTGGAGGAATGGTAATAACGTCTACTTCCACATCAAAATTGTACAATGCCTGATCCTTCTGTCGTGCATACCTGTCAAGCAGTAAAGCAAAACCTTTGTTCCGTAAGAAACAATCACATGTTCATTAAAATCTCTCACTAGTCTTTTCTCCATTTTGCCTGAAGCACTAACGAGTGAGGTGGCGCAGTGGTTAGCACACTGGACTCGCAATCGGGGGGACGACGTTTCAAACTCGCATCCAGCCATCCTGATTTAGGTTTTCCGTGATTTCCCTAAATCACTTCAGGCAAATGCCGGTATGGTTCCTTTGAAAGGGCACGGCCGATTTCCTTCCCTATCCTTCCCTCATCCGGTGGGACGGATGACCTCACTGTTCGGTTACTTCCCCCAAATCAACCAACCAACCTGACGCACTAGAATACACAAAATTGGGGGTTTGCGCAATTATCCTGTTCACTAGCTGCTGAACTTGAGGTCTACTACACCACCTTTTCCCGCAAATATCGGAAAATGTAGGTAAAGGAAATCGTTCTTTGTTAAGGTCATATTGTATGGCGTAACTGTGGGAAGTGAGTGCAACTGGTATACACTACAATTAGTGTCGTCTTCTCCGACTAACGATAACGTGCGGGTCGATTCATTTCATACTTAAAACCAGATTCGTCTGTGTTGGTGACATATGGCAGATGTCATCGAGATTGATGGTCACGAAGTAGATGAAGTTAAGGAAGTCTGCTACCAAGGCAACAAAATATCCAATGACGGACGGAGCAAGAAGGATATCAAAAGCAGACTAGCGCTGGTAAAAAGGCATCACTGGACAATGATGTCTGCTAGTTTCAAACATAGGCCTTAATTTGAGGAATAAATTTCTAGGAATGTACGTTTGGAGCACAGCCGTGTCTGGTAGTGAAACAGGGCTGTGGGAAAACCGGAAGAGAAGACAATCGTAGCATTTCAGACGTGATGCTACAGCCGAATGTTGAAAATTCGGTGGACTGATAAGGTAAGAAATCGGTGAGGAATCACTGAGAAGGAGAAGGGACAGTATGATAGGACAACTGTTAAGGCATCAGCGAATGTCTTCCTTTGTGCTAATTGGAGCTGTAGAGCGCGAAAACTGTAGAGGAAGACAGAGATTGGAATACATCCAGCAAATAATTGAGGACGTAGGTTTCAAGTGTTACTCTGCGCTGAAGAGGTTGGCACAGGAGAGGAATTCGGGGGGGCCGCATCATACCAGTCATAAGATTGATAACTCAAAAAAAAAAAAGAATGGGCAAATATCGAATGGTTACACCAGCGTGTGGCGCCACCTCGTGATATGATGTTCACTAACTATGTCTACGACCCACATAAAATTTCAATCGGTACGAAAAATTATAGGCCTATGTAAACGGTACTCACTCAAAGCCTCTAGAATAAAGAAGTCGTTTAGGAATGATATTAAAATTATCTGCTTCAACTCATTTCACACACAATACGTGGCTAGATCACACCAATGAAATCCACGTATGAGGCCATTAAGGTTCGCGTACTTTCTCTTGAGACAATCCAACAGGACTTCCGTGACCAAAAACGTGTTTTCGTGCCACACTTTGTGTACGCACACTAAGAACTCGCCAAGATACTACTCTGTGCGCATAGGCTTGCCGGTCCTAAGGGCACAACAGAAGGCTGTTTAGTGTCGGCTATTGAGCACATTTTTGGGGGAGATGCCATACGCCAACAACCGTGTTCAAAATGGTTCAAATGGCTCTGAGCACTACGGGACTTAACTTCTGAGGTCATCAGTCCCCTATAACTTAGAACTATTTAAACCTAACTAACCTAAGGATACCACACACATCCATGCACGAGGCAAGATTCGAACCTGCGACCGTAGCGGTCGCACGGTAACAGACCGAAGTGCCTAGAATAACCGTGTGCGCGAAGCATTTGTATCGTAGTAATCAAACAAAACGGGCAGCCGTGTTTATGTACCACGCACAGTCAGTGTTTTACAGAACGCAACAGGAATTCTAAGTACTGGTTGTAATTTGCAAAGCCTAAAAACCAACTGGCGAATACCATGCAGATCTTGTGTACTAAATGATCGTTGAAATTACGTGGGAAGAGGTCTCAAAGGGAAAAAACTATCCTACTTCATCAGGACGATGCATCTGTCCACAAAAGAGCATGGAGTGCTGGAAAACAGAGGGACTTTACGTATGAATGGCTGAAAGTGCATTATCGCGATTCCTCTCCTGTGTCAACTTCTTCATCTCAGAGTAGTACTTGCAACCTACATCCTGAATTATTTGCTGGGTGTGACATAATCTCTGTCTTCCTCTACAGTTTTTACCCTCTGCAGCTCTCTCTAGTACCATGAAAGCTATTCTCTGATGTTCATTCCATTCAACACATCTTGTAATTCTTCTTCACTTTTCACTGATGATATCACTGTCGTCAGCGAATCTTAACATTGATATCCGTTCACCTTAAATTGCAAGTCCACTCTTGAACCTTCCTTTTATTTCCGTGTTTGTTTCTTTGATATTTAGATTGAACATTAAGAGCGAAAGACTGCATCCTTGTCTCACACCCCTTTTAATCCAAGCACTCCGTTGTTGGTCTTCATATCTGTCATTGTCGAAAGCTTTTTCCAGGTCGACATATCGTATGAACAGTCCTGATTTTTTTTCAGTCTCGCTTCCATTATCAGCAGCATCGTCAGAAAGGCCTCTCTGGTGGCTTCAACTTTCCTAAAGACAAACTGATCGTTATTTTACAGATTCTTCATTTTCTTTTCCATTTTTCTGTATATTTTTCTTGTCGGCATCTTGGATGCATGAGCTGTCAGGCACTGAAAATTGATATGAGTAGTGGTAACAGTAAGGATATATGTGTATTATTACGAACATGATAAATCGTTGTCAGGTTAAACACTTAGATTTGTTGGGAGTATTCTGAGATAGTAGATGGCATTTATCAAGATCAAATGGTTCAAATGGCTCTGAGCACTATGGGACTTAACATCTGAGGTTATCAGTCCCCTACAACTTAGAACTACTTAAAGCTAACTAAACTAAGGACATCACACACATCCATGCCCGAGGCAGGATTCGAACCTGCGACCGTAGCAGTCGCTCGGTTCCGTATTGAAGCGCCTAGAACCGCTCGACCACCGCGGCCGGCGGCATTTATTAAGAGCATCACACACAAACCCTGTAGCTAATACGGAAATGTAACTGTAATGTTCAAGAAAATACAACTTGAATCGTTAGAAGACAGAGTGACTTCATGTATTGTGAATTTAGAAGACTGCTATTCGAGGTAGACTGTGAATCAGCTCTATTGTCTTCATCGTTATCTATCTAAGTATAAAGTAACAGAACTTTGGAATATAGGAAATCATCCAATTGTTCCATATTTTCGTAATAATATCCTTGTGGACGCTCGCGTCTTCCAAGATGACAACAGTCGTAACCACACGGCTGCAGGCATACGTTCCTACTTTGTCGAATACTATGCCATCCTACAGCAAGAGTGTCCAGCTAAATCACACGATCTTAATCCCGTAGTAAATGTTTAGGACTATTCTAACAGCTGCTAAAGTGTGGAAATCAAAACCCCGCAGTTGGTGGCTTTACGGGGTCTAAATCATTAGTGAGTGGTTTCAGTTGGCCACTGCATACCTGGATATTGCTGTAGATTCTTCTTCGCCGAATTGATTACGTAAACAAGGCCAGAGACGCATTTTGCACGTTGTAACACTGATGTCTCCTGGGGGGCGACAAGGTGTCCGTCTGGTGTGCTTATGTAGGTAGTTGCAAATTCAGATAAGCAGTCGCCAAATGCCTAGAATTCGCTTAAAGCAAACCACCGTCACAGATTTGCTAGCTGAAGTATAGGTAAAGGAAAACTTGTGTAACATACACCAAGCAGAAGTAATTAGCAAGAAAGTCAGTTTCAACAATAAGTCCGCACCAGTTATCTACTGATCAAACATTTACGACACGCTCCGGTCAGAGAAAACTCTCGTTCCATCATTGTTGCTGCAGTGGGAAAACGCCTGTCGGAGTTTCAGCTGGGGCAGATAGGAATCGGATGGGAGACTGCTTTCCTTGCGGGAAAGCTTCTGTTCGGCTGTTGGAGCGACGCCTCCTGCGCTTCCGGACGCCCATTGTCTGGCATTCCTCGCGGAACACAACAATTAACGCGCCACGACCGGCTGCCTCGTGGCACGCGTATTGTCTGGCCTTTACGGACGTCCGCCTGATCTCGCAGTCACGCCCCCAGGATTCAGAGCAACGAGAAGGCGAGGCGGCAGCGGCTGGCTGGCCGTGGCTGAGGTCAGTGCTCACTGAGCAGTAGCCAGAGAGTCCAAGGCCATCAGAGCGTATTGAGCTATGTCGCGGCTATTGTTGCGTCCGCTGTCTCTCATTATTGGCTAAATTTCTAGCTGGTGTAGTGTTATTGTGTGTGTGTGAAATCTTATGGAACTTAACTGCTAAGGTCATCAGTCTCTAAGCTTACACACTACTTAACCTAAATTATCCTAATGACAAACACACACACCCATGCCCGAGGGAGGACTCGAACCTCCGCCAGGACCAGCCGCACAGTCCATGACTTCAGTGCCTTAGACCGCTCGGCTAATCCCGCTCGGCAGTGTTATTGAAATTCCCAATGTTAACGTATATCCATCCGACGCAGACGTTCTGTTATTTTTACCGTGCAGTAAGCATTCCAACACAAAAGTTGGTGTACAGTGATGAAAACACTGGGTGGCTATAATTAAAGTGTAATTATCTGAGAAGGTCCAGTATGGGCTATAATTATTGTATGGCAGCCAAACGTGGTAGTTATACAAATGCGTCGACGTGGAACCAATTTAATCAAGAAAACAAATTAATTCTAATTTTGCCCACCAGGTACATATCTGGCGCTGTACACCGTTTGTATGACGTTATGACATCCACGCTGTCATTTGACAAGCCATAACGTAGTGAGCAGTTTGGCTGCTGGCAAGAGAGACACCGTGTGCTGTTAGTGAAACTGTTTTATGTCTGAAATTACAGCGGAGCACTGAGAGATATCGCTGACTGAAAAATCTAAGTGAAGGCCCGATGTCATTAAGTGGTTTAATGAAGACGATAATGAAAATCGAAAACACTGGGGAGCTTGGTGTGCCTCCTGGAAGAAAAAGGCGTCCTATCCCGGCTGAAGCTATTGATGAGATTGTCACGGCTGTAACTGACCAAGCAGCATGTGCCCCTCGTAGTGCTGCTCCTCGTCCAGTATCATGGGAACTGGCCATCCGATCTCCAACGGTACGGAAAGTTATCCGTGCATGATCCAGGCGGTGCAGCAACTGAAACCTCATCGTCTGCAGCAACCTTCTGAATTGCTCTTCAGTTTCGGGCACGGATCGAATTGATGGCATGTGGCTGATTCTATGGAGTGACGAAGCGCATTTTACACTACAGGATGCAGTGATTGGTTGGTTTATTTGGTGGAAGAGACCAAACAGCGAGGTCATCGGTCGCATCGGATGAGGGATGGAAGCCAGCCGTGCCATTTCAAAGGAACCATCCCGACAGTTACCTGAACAGAGTTAGGGAAATCACGGAAAACCTAAATCAGGATGGCCGCACGCGAGATTGAACCGACGTCCTCCCGAATGCGAGTCCAGTGTGCAACAGGATGCAGTGACCACACAGAATGGCGACTTCAGGAAACTGTCAAACTGCGTGTTGTGCACGATGAGCCAATGCACTCGCCGCATGTGATTGTGTGGTATGAATTCACAAGTACCTTTATTTTCGGTCGGTTCTTCTTTGAGGAGAATACACACAAAGGGCCTATCAAGTGTACCGTTACCTCTGCGTGTAACCACTGTTTTCTTGCAAGATGGGGCAACATCTCATGTCGCTCGCTCAGTTCGAGATCTGCTTAATGCAACATTGCACAAACGTGTTATTTCCTGAGTTTTCCAGATGCTTGCTCTGCAAGATGACCTGAACTGAACCCATATGACCATATGACTTTCGCCTCTTGGAATTTCTGAAAGACCACGTCCGGTCTCTACCTGGTCTGCAGGACAGTATACAGGAGCACGCTGCACACATTCTACCGTAGCTGCTACGAGCAACTGTTCATCACGTCATTTTAGAGCAACTGTGTAATGGTGGTTAATAAGAAACAACATTATGCCTTCCTGGTCCTTTTGACTTTTTCTGCCCATGTGCTGTTCCTAATCCATTAGATATGAAAACATTTCTACACGTCTCTCTTGCATTGACAGCACTAGATTTGGGCCTGGTGGCCAAAATTGGAACTATTTTTTATCCCAGTGCAAATCGGTTTCGCATTAACACACTAGAATATCTACCTAGTTTTGCTGCCATACAGTGATTAGATCCCAAAATGGACCTTTTGAGTAGCTGCACTTTAATTATGACCACTCGGTATTATACAGTCCTGCTTCTTCTGTTGTCAAGTTATAGCGAGTCCACAATCACTGGACTCGTCATCTAGTCCCTTCTGTCTCAGTGAAGCGTACTTCAGTCGCTCAGTTACTGAACATGCTCATTTCCACGCCAGTTCAAAAACATTTTATTTCTCAACAAACTAATATTTAGTTTAGCACATTCTTAATAGAATAAAAACTCTTTTTAGTGATACAATTGGATACAACTGTTCAATAGAGCTGCGGTTTGTGGCACACGAATCATGCTACAGCTCATACAGGCAGTTTGTTCATTCTTAATACGCCAACACCTAATAATGTGCTCCCATGACAGAATTTTGCTTGTACCAAAAGCTACGTGAATTACAATCTATTGGCCTCACACACGCTGTGACCACAAAATCAGTGGAGAACAGAGTAATTCTACCGACGATACGGGACAGAACTGAGGAAAACCACTTATCGTAAAATAAAGCGTTCATGACTAGTCTCAAGTACTGGTAAATCATAAGGGATATCCATCATAGCGCATATTTGTAAGTGCGTCTGACGTCTTGTTCAGTCAGAAAGACTCAGCGGGACTAAGAGCACCTCTGTAGATCTCAAATGCAGCTCTGGACGAAATGTCAGGAATGAAAATGCTTCATGAACCACCCCCATTCATCCCGCAAACTTTGACAGCGGAAATCCACTGGCATTAACTACTTTGGCAAAGACCACCTTGTTATTTTTAGACCCCTGGGAACGAGCAACTCGGAAGCTGGTCCGCTGTTCGCATACTACTGTCGTAATCGTCCGTGGAATATGGCTGGACTGTGAAGCCACGAGAAAGCGATGAGATTTTGAACGTCCATGCCTTATCACGGATCGTGGGGGTGCGACGCTTGCCCTCTCGGTAAAGTAGGATAGGCGGCGATTTGTGGCAGGTCTCACGACTGGGTGTAATGCTGGTGAAGGAAAAAGTGTGTCGGTGCACACAGTTCTGTATACTGTGGTTGAAAATGAGCTGCACTCAAATTTCCGCAACGTGTTCACTTTCTGGCCCAGCGACGTCGTCAGTTATGATTGCTGTGGGTATCAGGATCATCAAGATTAGACCGTGGATCAACGGAAGTGTGACGCCCGGTCGGATGAATCTCGTTTCTACTTACATTAGGCGGATGCTCGTGTCTGGATGTACGAAACTTGCCAAGCCGCGGCAGCCCACTAGTGGGGGCAGAATTGTTAAATGAGCAATATTCACCAGTCTTGCCTATGGACTACGTGAACATGACTGATGACCACTGCATCCCTTCATGCTTGATGACTTCCTCGACGGCGATGCCGTCGTCCAGCAGGACAACTGTTCACGTCAGAAGCGCAGAATTGTGCGACAAATTTTTGAGGAATTTGATAGTGAAAGTCTGATAGTGAACTTACATTAATGCCTTGGCCATATGATTTGCCTGATCTGAACCAGATGGAGCGCAACTGAGACGGAACCATGGGTCACCTCCGCGCCCACAAACCGAGCCTTATTTGACTAGAATTGTGCGCCTGTGCCTAGACATCTGGTGTCACATACCTCCGGAAACCTACCAATGACCTCTGGAATGCATGACACGTAGAATGTCTGTTGTATTGCCTTCCGAAGGTGGATCAACACGGAAATATGCAGTTTTGCACAACGTTTTGGCTCCTCAGTAGATATGTTCTTACAAATGGGTTAAAAATGTATTCATTTGTCAACGTAGCATGTGTTCATTTCTTCGCGTAGAATTGACATAGAATTCTAAGTTTGTTTCTTACTGAACTTAATTTTTCATGAACATATCCAACATACACTGAAGAGACAAAGAAACTGATACACCTGCTTAATATCGTGTAGGGCCCCGTGACCACGCAGAAGTGCCACAACACTACGTGGCATGGACTCGACTAATGTCTGAACAAGTGCTGTAGGGAACTAACAACATGAATCTTACAAGGCTGTCAATGAATCCGTAAGAGTTCGAGGGTGGTGGAGATCTCTTCTGAACATCTCTTCTGAACATCGCTTCTGAACATCTCTTCTGAACATCTCTTCTGAACATCACGTTACAAGGCATCTGAGATACGCTCAATGATGTTCACGCCTGGGGAGTTTGGTGGCCAGCGGAAGTATTTAAATTCAGAAGAGTGTTCCTGTAGCAATTCTCGAAGTGTGGAGTGTCGCATTGTCCTGCTGGAATTGTCCAAGTCGATGCGCGTTGGACATGAATGAATGCAGATGATCAGACAGGATGCTTATGTACGTGTCACCTGTCAGAGTCGTATCTAGACGTATCAGGGTCCAATATTGCTCCAACTGCACACGCCCTACACCATTACAGGGCCTCCACCAGCTTCAGCAGTCCCCTGCTGACATGCAGGTCCATGGGTTCATGAGGTTGTCTCCATACCCGTACACCTCCATCCTCTCCATATAATTTGCAACGAGACTCATCCGACCAGGCTACATGTTTCCAGTTATCAACAGTCCAATGTCGGTGTTGTAGGGCCCAGGCAAGGCGTAATTCTTTGTGTCGTGCAGCCATCAAGGGTGCACGAGAGGGTCTTCAGCTCCGAAAGTCCATATCGATGAGATTCGCACGCTGACGCTTGTTGATTGCCTAGCATTGAAATCTGCAGCACTTCTGTCACGTTGAACGAGTCCCTTAAGTCGTCGTTGGTCCCGTTCCTGCAGGATCTTTTTCCGGCCGCAGCGATGTCAGAGATTTGATGTTTTACCGGATTTCTGCAACTCACGGTACATTCGTGAAATGGTCGTACGGGAAAATCCCCACTTCATCGCCACCTCTGAGATGCTGTGTCGTGTGCCGACTATAACACTTAGTTCAAATTCACTTAAATCTTGATAACCTGCCATTGTAGCAGCAACAACGGATCTAACAAAGGCGTCAGGCGTCGTAGGGCGCAGCACCGGCTTCTGCCTGTTTACATATCTCTGTATTTGAATACGCTTGCCTATACCTGTTTCTTGGCGCTTCTGTGCAGAAATTTAGTACAGTATGCTCTCTGGATCATGCTATCAAGATATTTGCAGGTAGATACAGTTGAACAAATTTAACTTTGTTCTCAAAATTAGAAGAAACCAGTTAACCAAGTAAATATCTATGTACGAGACCTATCCACAAAGTACATCACGTTTTGGAATTAAAAATAAATAAAGTATTGGAAAATTTTTTATTATATACAGATGAAAGCCACACTTAAATACTACTTTTCTACATAGTTGCCATTTAAATTAAGGTACTTATCGTAGCGATGGACGAGCTTGGAAATTCCTTCGTCGTAAAATTAGGCCGCCTGCGGCTTCAACCACGTGGTTACCTCTTCTTGAAGCTGTGCGTCGTCATCAAAACACAATCAGCATAGCCAACCACTTCTTCATTGCTGGGAATAAGTGGAAGTCGCACGGTGCCAGGTCGGGACTGTACGGCGGATGAGGAGACAACTCGCACTTAAAAGATTCGAGAACTTCACGAGTGGCATTTGCCGTGTGGGCCCGGGCGTTGTCGTGAATCAGCAAGATCTTTCAGCCAATCTTTCCCCTGCGCTTGTTTTGTATTGCTCTTCTGAGGTTGTGCAGAGTTTGGCAATACCTTTGAGAGTTTATTGTAGTGCCTCTTTCCAGGAAATCCACAAAAACCACACCTTTTGTGTCCCAAAAGAAGAGGTAACCACGTGGTTGAAGGCGTAGGCGGTCGAATTTAACGACGAAGGAATTTTCAAGCTCTTCCATCGCTACGATAAGTGCCTTAATTTAAATGGCAACTATGAAGAAAAGTAGTATTTAAGTGTGGCTTTCATCTGCATATAATAATAAAATTTCCAATACTTTATTTATTTTTAATTCCAAAACATAATGTACTTTGTGGATAGCCCTCGTAATATAGAAGTTATATGGTTACTTTTTTGTATATTTTTCATCCTCGACGCAGAGGGAGGCCGTTCGAGTAAAGACCCATGGAATACCAAGTGAGTTGATAGTGGGGCAGAAGGCGTCTCAGTTGGGAATATTTGAGTTCCGGTACTGGACTTACAGCTAAAGGTAGCCTCACGAAAAGCTTGATCAAAACAAGTACTCTGAACACACTGATTCATGTTTGTCAAACTCACTTCTTGACTAAGCAGTAGTTTAGTGTCAAATGTTCTCCTATCACGAACTCTACTAAGAAGCCAAAAGGCATAAATATGACTGCCGTTTCGTGTTTAACGTATGTTTCTGTCTATATGATTTCAACTCTCTTTTGCTTCCAGATTAATCTCAGGTACTAGGCACATTGTTTTTTTATCTTTCTTATTTTTTGAGAGTGACTGAGAACTGATTAACATCTTTCAAAGTTTTAAATTCCATACAACAAGTAATTTATTAAATATGAGGTGATTGTAATAGTGCTTCGAACTTTACTTACGTACAAAATTACATTAAGAATGCTGCTGCACCTAGTAGAGGTGTCACTTTGTAGTAAAATACTACAACTTATATCCCATGTGTTTATTTCTCTTTAACCTCCACTTCAACTTTCACTTTGGCTGAATGTGACTGGCATTGGTCATACAGCAAACGTCCCCTCTAACATCAGTTCATTGCGACACTTTATTTAGTATATCTGGTGTCACTTTTGTAGCTGCGTCAATAATTTTACCTCTTAGCTCTTGGAGATCCATCGGGAATGGTGGAGCATACTCCCAGTTTCTAATGAAACCCCCTCCTCCCCCCCCCCCCTCCCCCCCCCCCCAAAAAAATTACGATAGTCAAGCCTGAAGAACGGGGCGGCCATGCAATTGGTTCCCTTTGACCAATCCAACGACCTCTATCAAGGGCACCTAGGTAGTGAAGTGATCACTCGTTTTGCTGGAAGTGAATGTGTCTATCTCGATCACCAACACGTAATTGTGGGAATTTTAGAGCATATACACTTAAGTAAAACCGTTTATGGTTTTCTCGTAGTTTTACTCAGGGCACAAAAACATTCACTTTGGGGCTATCACGAATGTCTTACACGTAGTATTTTGGCTTTTCACTACACAAAATGCTGCGGTTGTGTTTGTTGTCGTTGACATTGATATGAAATTTTCTCTCGTCACTGAAAAGCATGCGAGTAACTAATGTCTCATCTTCCTCAATCCGACATAACATTTCTGCACAAAATGTGTCGCAGGTTCGAATCCTGCTTCGGGCATGGATGTGTGTGATGTCCGTACGTTAGTTAGGTTTAAGTAGTTCTAAGTCCAAGGGACTGATGACCTCAGATGTTAAGTCCCATAGTGCTCAGAGCCATTTGAACCATTATACATTATTTTTCTACATAACCTCCCTGCACTTCGATACACACTGTACAACGTTACACAAGCTTTTTGATTCTGTCGGAAAAAAAAGGTTTTTTTTTTTGTTGGACCTGTAACCAGTTTTACACGGTTATCATTGACTTCCGCATCGATTGCAACTCTTCTTTCCCTGAACGCTTCTTTCAGTGAACGAAATATATGAAAATCGTTTGAAGCGGGTGTTCCAGCCGTTCGAATCCCAACTTTTTCATTGTTTTGGTAGTCCGTTTTGCGGCCGAGCGTTATCTTGCTGCAGGATGACACCTCTGCGCAGTTGACCGCGACCATTCGCTCTGAGTGCAGGTTTCGGCTTGGTTCGCAACACATCACAATAGTTCTCACTGTTTACAGTTTCGTCTTTTGGGGTGAAACGAACGTCTACCACACCTTCCATGTCTCAGAACAGTGTTAACGTAATCTTACTGGGTTGGCACTTAAATGTTTTAGACTTTAGTGACGACGGGTGTTTCCAAACCACGCTCGCAGCCATACTTTCCGGTTCGTGATGTCACACCCACGTTTAATCTACAATAATGAGTTGCTATATAAATCCATCTCCCTTGCGAGATAAAGGGCCATATGTTTAAGAGATGTCCATCATTTTCGCCTCATGCTGCGCTGACAGTTCTTTCGGTGTCCAACTTGACACACTTTCCGAAAATGTAGCTTATCGTTTAAAATGGAAAACGCTGAACCATGAATGATATCTAAAGTATTGGCGATTTCGTCCACTGTGATTCATCTGTTTTCCATCACCATACCCTCAACGACTTACAAATTGTCCTTAGTTGTTGATGTCGATGGCCTGCCCAACATAGAGAAGTTGAAACGCTCTATGCATTCGTATATCTTGCTTCACGATAAGCAGTTGTCACTTGCATTCAACTAATAATTTCCACAGGTTAACACCTTCCACAGACAAAAAGCGATTCACTGCGCTCATTTCCCCTTTGGTGCAGGCCTACAATGGAGCTGCCATGTTTCACGGTCTTCTACAATACAATGAGCAACGGATATAAAAGCGACACGTTGTATAGAAGTGTTGCAGATGGCAATACTTCAGCCCAGTATTACCAAGACGTACGGTGAAAAACTGCGAAAATCTCTTTATTTTTTGACTTCCCCTCGTATGTTAGAAATTTACATGAATTCCTTTGCACTATCTATACTTGCAAACAGTGTTTTCCATGCATTTCTATTCTCTGCGTGGTTTTTTATACCCGCGACAATCCGCATGACACCATACTGTATCTGCAGCTTTAATCTTCGTCCAGCCGTTCAGATATTTTTCGTTGTTTTCTTAAATCTGGTGATAACAATGGTTTGTTTGAAAGCGACGCAGCTTTCTACTCGATCATACTTATACACATGTGCTTCCGCTTCAGCCGCATCGTCGTCGATTGGACGTCGAAGCCTACGTTTTCTTTCTTCCACCTCATGGTTCAACGTTTCTTTTCCTTCTTTTTTCTTTCAGTCTTCTGCATAGTTTTGTGGCGTCCCATGAATTTCTCTCGTGTCAAGCTCCTTTATAGTTTTTACCTCTTACAGCTCCTCCAAATATCATGGAAGTTATTCCTCGAAGTCTTGACACATATCTTATCATCCTGGACGTTCTTCTTGTCAGTGGTTTCCACATTTTGTTGGGTGGTTATAATTAAAATGCAGCAACCCATAGTGGTCCAGTGTAGGCTGTAGTTATCGTATGGCGGCAAACGTGGTTAGAATATCAACCAAGTTCATGCGGAACTGATTTTTGCTGAAAAAAAAATTACTTCTAATTTTGGCCACCACGTGCAAATCTCGCGTTGTGAATTCAAGAAAGCCGCATAGAAATGTTTCCATACGCAACCGATTAGAAACGTGACGTGGCTAGAAAACGTCAAATAACTGAGAGAGGCATAATGTTGATTTTATTATTAAGTGATGCTTACATAAAGTGTTCAATACGAGCACCGGAGGCATCGACGAGTTACTATACAGCGCGAGATTTGCACCTGGTGGTCAAAATTGAAACTATTTCTTCCAGAATAAGTCGGCTTCGCAGTAAAGCATTAGTGGTTCGCTGTATCAGATAGTAACAACCCACACTGGACCTCCATGAGCAACTACGCTTTAATACCCAGTACGACACTTCAACCGAATGGTGCCACAGGCAACGTTGTTCAAGTGCAAGCACATCCACGGTGGACTCTCCATACATGATTTCTTTCAGATACCTCCACATACAAAAATCAATATTGAGTTCCGGTGAATGGACCACCTCATCCAATCCGTCTTCTGTGATAGGTGCTGTCGAGATGCATCGATACAGAAATAAGGAAGTGAGCTGGAGTACCACCATGTACCAGCCGCATTACCTTTCATACTACCAAAGACACGTCTTCCGGCAGGAA
Organism: Schistocerca americana; assembly: GCF_021461395.2. NCBI lineage: Eukaryota > Metazoa > Arthropoda > Insecta > Orthoptera > Acrididae > Schistocerca > Schistocerca americana. The sequence continues at coordinate 289,002,550 of NC_060126.1, forward strand.
AGGTAGGGCCACCCACAGGAAGTGTAGAAGTATCTTGTTCGAAGGTATCTCGAGATGGTCGTCACTATCCCTGCCTACACTGGTGACCTGTGTGAGGAATCAGCGACAAAAAAAATGGTTCAAATGGCTCTGAGCACTATAGGACTTAATGTCTGAGGTCATCAGTCCCCTAGAACTTAGAACTACTTAATCCTAGCTAACCTAAGGACATCACACATCCATGCCCGAGGCAGCATTCGAACCTGCGACGGTAGCGGTCGCGCGGTTACAGTCTGAAGCGCCTAGAACCACTCGTCCACACCGGCCGGCCCAGCGACAAAACCGTTGCCCTGAACTCAAGTCCGTAAGTAGAGAAACCTGCACGTGTTGTAAGTGATAAGAACAGTAACAGGTGTGGAGAACATTCCACTAGGTTGTCTGACTTATCCCAATTGCTTAGTACTGATATCGGGGTTATATTTTACGGTGTTCAACACGAGTTCCTCCAAGACGTTGTAAGTACGGGGAGCACCCACATTTCATGGTTACCCACTCCTGTAAACGAGCCTGCCTCACAAAAACGACAAAACACAGTTGCAATCAGTTTATGGCGCTTTTACTGTCGGTGGGACTACTTTTTCCGGAACAGTCGTGTTCGGTGTGCCATCTGCCGTTTGCCTGTCCGTATGCAAAGACCGTGTCCACCTATTCCTGGTAGCCGTACCGGTTTTATCATCTCTCAACGTTGCACTACACAATCACGTCCACAGCAAAGTGAGTCGGCAAAAGCAGTGAAGCGGACGTCCCCTAGTACAGATGTGTGGGCACCGTCTGTTACGGACAACATTACTGGCCGCTTGTGGAGCTAAAATGGTAGTACACATACTTATCTGATGTATTCTCAATCAATGAAACCTACACTTTCAAATCTTTTATTTCCACCTTCAAGCAGAAGTACCTACCGAGCGGTGTAGCAGTGTGTGGACTCGCATTCGGGACGACAACGGACGACGATTGGAATCCGCGTGCGGCCATTCTGTTTTCCGTGATTTCCCTCACTCGCTTAAGGCAAATGCCGGAATGGCTCATTCGAAAGAGCACGGCCGCTTTCCTTCTCTGTCCATCCCTAAACCGAGCGTGTGCTCTGTCTGTAATTAGCTCGATGTCAACGGGAGGGTAAACACTCATCTCCTCCTCCCGGAAGTACCTGCACTGAAACTCTTTCCCAGCCACAAGTCCACATGATCTGTTTTGCTCTGTATCTTTTCAGAGATCCTCCAGTTTGTCCCCATTTAGTAAAATCACCCTGTGTAGTATCGTATCTCAGACGCTTCTATTAGCTGATATCGTTGCTATCCTCAGTGAAGGTGAGGAATAAATACTGGACCTTTTGAAATGGAATGAATTGCAGTGAAACCCTATGGATTGAGAATAAACCGCAGGAAGATAAAAGTAATGGAGAAGCGGTCTTAGAGATAGACTAACTTTAAATCGGGGGACCACAAAGTAAATGAAGTAAACGAATACTATTAAAAATAACAACACTCAAAAACCATTCAAATTATCATAAAAACTATAACGGTTAAAAAGTTAAGAATTTTGAGGTGTTCCCAGAAGGTGCGTGGTTGTACGAAGGTTATTCGATACTACCAATTTCAAATCTGTATAGAAGCATCTTCACTTTCATGATGGATATATTTCCATAATGTAGATAGACAATTACAGAGTCCCAGCTAGCTGCAAGTTACCCACGTTAAGAGTCAAACCAAAATGGTGGACTGTCATAATAAAACTGAGTACACACAAAAGAAGCTTGTCAAAATGTACAAACTGCTGAACGAACCAGACCTGAAAACACGAGCTACGGCATATTATAAAATCCGAAAGACATCATCTGTATAAAAACAATGAAGTATAACTCAAAATACCTTATAATGTGCGTACTTCCGCCGTACTGCCAACAGGCCGATGTTGTGTAAGCGCCCCGTGGAGACTAGGAATATAATCCTGAAGTTCATCCCCGTTTTCAAGAAGGGACGTCGGACAGATGTGCAGAACTATAGACCTATATCTCTAACGTTGATCAGTTGTAGAATTTTGGAACACGTATTATGTTCGAGTATAATGACTTTTCTGGAGACTAGAAATCTACTCTGTAGGAATCAGCATGGGTTTCGAAAAAGACGGTCGTGTGAAACCCAGCTCGCGCTATTCGTCCACGAGACTCAGAGGGCCATAGAGACGGGTTGACAGGTAGATGCCGTGTTTCTTGACTTCCGCAAGGCGTTCGATACAGTTCCCCACAGTCGTTTAATGAACAAAGTAAGAGCATATGGGCTATCAAACCAATTGTGTGATTGGATTGAAGAGTTCCTAGATAACAGAACGCAGCATGTCATTCTCAATGGAGAGAAGTCTTCCGAAGTAAGAGTGATTTCAGGTGTGCCGCAGGGGAGTGTCGTAGGACCGTTGCTATTCACAATATACATAAATGACCTTGTGGATGACATCGGAAGATCACTGAGGCTTTTTGCGGTTGATGCTGTGGTACATCGAGAGGTTGTAACAATGGAAAATTGTACTGAAATGCAGGAGGATCTGCAGCGAATTGACGCATGGTGCAGGGAATGGCAATTGAATCTCAATGTAGACAAGTGTAATGTGCTGCGAATACATAGAAAGATAGTTCCCTTATCATTTAGCTACAAAATAGCAGGTCAGCAACTGGAAGCAGTTAATTCCATAAATTATCTGGGAGTACGCATTAGGAGTGATTTAAAATGGAATGATCATATAAAGTTGATCGTCGGTAAAGCAGATGCCCGACTGAGATTCATCGGAAGAATCCTAAGGAAATGCAACCCGAAACAAAGGAAGTAGGTTACAGTACGCTTGTTCGCCCACTGCTTGAATACTGCTCAGCAGTGTGGGATCCGCATCAGATAGGGTTAATATAACAGATAGAGAAGATCCAACGGAGAGCAGCGCGCTTCGTTACAGGATCATTTAGTAATCGCGAAAGCGTTACGGAGATGATACATAAACTCCAGTGGAAGACTCTACAGGAGAGACGCTCAGTAGCTCGGTACGGGCTTTTGTTGAAGTTTCGGGAACATACCTTCACCGAAGAGTCAAGCAGTATATTGCTCCCTCCTACGTATATCTCGCGAAAGACCATGAGGATAAAATCAGAGAGATTAGAGCCCATACAGAAGCATACCGACAATCCTTTCTTCCACGAACAATACGAGACTGGAATAGAAGGGAGAAGCGATAGAGGTAGTCAAGGTACCCTCCGCCACACACCGTCAGGTGGCTTGCGGAGTATGGATTTAGATGTAGATATAGAAGATGCGTTTATACTGACGTGAAACTGGTAGTTGCGAATAAAGTACCTTCATACAGGTATGCTGTTTTGGGAACGCTTCAACGGTCTCCACTTTTTAATTGTCATAATTTTATGATAATTTGATTGCTTATTGAGTGTAGAGTGTTGTTAGCGTTATTCATAGTGTCCTTCAGATGTGGTTGTCCTTCCAGGAAGTTATTTGAAGTCTATTAATTTGGAAACAAAATAACTCATGGTGGACGACGCAAGGAAGACGTAAAAAACACGCTAGCGCAGGCAAAGACAAGATTCGTGCCCAAGAGAATCCTACTTGTATCAAACATAGGCCATAATTTAGGAAGAAATTTCTGAAAATGCATGTTTTGAGGACAGCATTGTATGGAAGTGAATGATGGACAAGGATTTATGAAGTGCTTCGTCTATTTGCCTCCGTCTTACAACTGCAGTAGCCACATATGAAGACACAAAAATGCGGGACAAGCTTCACTACAGTCTGTATGTTTATAGTGCATCCGGTGAAGGGCACATTGAACATTTGCGTAAAGTTAACGAAACCTTTAATCCGTAAGAGTAAAAACGAAAGAGTAAGACGTAAGAGTAAAAAGCACCCTATGTTTGTACATGTATACGTATAAGAGACATACCTTTATAAAATCAGATCTTTGTTTTCGAAGCATACACTATGCGTACATTAGCGTTCGCCAAAGACTTTTGCCGCTGTTAAAGTAGAAGATATTCCTTATATATAAAATTCCAAAGTCACAGTGTTAGTTGCCATACTCCTCCAAAACGCTTAGATCGATTCTGATGAAATTTTATTTGTGTATTCGGTACGTCTGAGAAGCGGTGGTAATCTGTTTTTCATACCCCCAAGTGATAAGGGTAGTCCACCCCAAAAAATTTTTTCTTACTTTTTGGACAGAACTTTTCCAATAGATTGTGGTCAGAGTCCATATCTGCCCCTGGAAATGTCTTACAATTTAAAACCTGGTTCCTAAATCTCTGTCTTACCATTATATAATCTGTCTGAAACCTGTCAGTATCTCCAGGCTTCTTCCATGTATACACCCTTCTTTTATAATTCTTGAACCAAGTGTTAGCTTTGATTAAGTTGTACCATGTGCAAAATTCTACCAAGCGGCTTCCTCTTTAATTTCATAGCCCCAATCCATATTCACCTACTACGATTCATTCTCTCCCTTTTCCTAATACCGACTTCCAGTCACCCATGACTATTAAATTTTCGTCTCCCTTCACTATCTGAATAATTTCTTTTATTTCATCATACGTTTCTTCAACTTCGTCGTCATCTTCAGAGCTAGTTGGCATATAAACTTATGCTACTGTAGTAGGCATGGGCTTCGTGTCTATCTTGGCCACAATAAGGCGTTCACTATGCTATTTGTAGTAGCTTACCCGCACTCCTATTTTTTTATTCATTATTAAACCGACTCCTGCATTACCCCTATTTGATTTTGTATTTATAACCCTGTATTCGCCTGACCAAAAGTCTTGTTCCTCCTGCCACCGGACTTCACTAATTCCTACTATGTCTAACTTTAAGCTATCCATTTCCCTTTTTAAATTTTCTAACCTACCTCCTCGATTAAGGGATCTGACATTCCACGCTCCGATCCGTAGAACGCCAGTTTTCTTTCTCCTGATAACGACGTCCTCCTGAGTAGTCCCTGCCCGGAGATCCGAATGGGGGACTAGTTTACCTCCGGAATATTTTACCCAAGAGTACGCCATCATCATTTAACCATACAGTAAAGCTGCATACCCTCGGGAAAATTTACGGCTGTAGTTTCCCCTTGCTTTCAGCCGTTCGCAGTACCAGCACAGCAAGGCCGTTTTGGTTAGTGTTACAAGGCCAGATCAGTCAATCATCCAGACTGTTGCCCCTGCAACTACTGAAAAGGCTGCTGCCCCTCTTCAGGAACCACACGTTTGTCTGACCTCTCAACAGATACTCCTCCGTTGTGGTTGCACCTACGGTACGGCTATCTGTATCGCTGAGGCACGCAAGCCTCCCCACCAACGGCAAGGTCCATGGTTCTTGAGGGGTAAAAGAATTTAATCGTACAATATTTTTACGTACGATAAAAAATCGATGCGTGTACGCTTGGCCTTATTCACAATGCTGGTGAACAAGTTTCGACACTAAATTGCCGCCATGTTTGTATGATCTTGGACGAGCCGTGTAGCGGCTGCAATTGTTAAATCCACGCGATATGCCGTAGAAACGCTAGAACTAATAGTGGCCGATACTGCCAGACTTCCCCCTAAGCCTTTTCACTTGCCGTACACGGTTTTCGGCCTTTATAATTGTTTGTGTCACGAGCTTCAGCCAACGACAGCTATTATGTTACACGTATATTGTATGACACGTATACATTATTCTTATAGACTAGAGATAATTTATATGGCAAAACAACGATATCCGGGTCAACTATAACATATAAAGGTTTTCAGAGGCGGAACGAAGTTCGCCGGTTATAGTTGTTATGTAAAATCACTTGAATCTCTTACTTCAATTACAGGCGCTCCACAGACTTCCTGAATAAAATACCGCCGTTTGTCTATAAGAACTTCATTATTCATTTATTTCACACTAACGCACTTCAGGCTTTGTAGCCCTTTTTGTGTCATCAGTCTTCTGACTGAACTGATACTGCCCGCCGCGAGTTCCTCTGCTATGGCAACCTCTTTATCTCAGAGTTGCAATTGAAACCTAAGTTCTCAGTTATTTGCTGGATGTAATCCTCTACAGTTTTTGCCCTCTACAGCTCCTCCTAGTACCATGTAAGTTATTCCCTGATATGTTAACAGATGTCCTATCTTCTTGTCCCTTCTTCTTGTCAGTGTTTTCCGAATATTGGTCTGCTCGCCAACTCTTCGGAGAATCTCCTCATTTCTTGCCTCATCAGACCACCTAATTTTCAACATTCTTCTGTAGCATGACTCCACAAATGTTTATAGTCTCTTCTGTTCCGGTTTTCCCACACTCGCAGCCATACCAAATGCAGAGGTGCACTGAAACCAGTAGAACGTATGGATCATATAGTGCGACGCATAATGTGATAACATAAGATCAACATAAAGTTTTAAAGTGTATTTCTTAGACACTTACACATAGAATATGTATGAATGACATGTCGTCGTCTGTATATTAGGTATATGTGGCCATATCAGTCGTCACATTGTAACATCTGACATGGTAGACCGTCATAACTGTTAATGACGAATTTCCATGAGTCTCACGTATGTTGTTGAGGAATCTGTCCTGAATACCTGCCTAGTGGATTTCCATACGATGGCCCCGAGTTTACGACAAAATCTAAGTTGAAGTTTCATGCATACCTTCTACAAGGGTGAATTTCATCAAATTTGCGCAGTAGTTGAGGATCACGGCTATCATGCTGGTGGTAGGGGTCCAAACCTTTTCTATGCACTTTATATGTTTTTCAGTTTCATCGTAAAGAATATAATTAAATAGCAGTCATGCCAATATGTTCAAAAATAGTCAAATTCACACTAGTTATTCCGTTAATAATTCAATTATTACAACAGACTTTCTTTTGAAATGTGGATTCCAGTTGTTAAAGGTTACAGAATCGCCTTACTCGCTAGCGCTTTCATCGTTTTCTGTGCTAGAACACAATTACAGTTGATATTTATTGTACAAGCAACCGGAACACATATTCGTAGAACAGCACACAAATTTAATAAAGTCTCCTGCCCTGTAGGCACACGGATTTTTCAGAAGCAATACCGAAAAAATGGCTCATTTAAATTCAGAAAGATTTTTCTTTCGTCGCTCAACTTGGATGCGAACCTCGCGTATATGATGATTTCTGTGAAAGCAGGTGAACTAAATTTATACAGAATTAAACATTTTTAACATTTTCGTGAAAATTGTAAGTTGCCTGTATGAGTAAACATCATAGGTTTGGCTAATCCATACTGCAACGTGATAGCTGTGTATGCGTTGCCCTCGCTTGGTCAAATTAGGAATAACATTACGAGTATAGGACATGCGAATAAAACTCAGCATCGTTTTTCTAGGGAACTAGAGACATCTACATCTACATGGATACTGTGTAAGTCACACTTAAGTGCCTGGCAGAGGGTTCATCGAACCACCTTCACAATAACTCTCTATTAGCCAAGCTCGAATAGCGCGCGGAAAAAACGAAGACCTATATCTTTCCGTGCGGACTATTATTTCCCATATTTTATTATGATGTTAGTTTCTCCCTATGTAGGTCGGCGGCAACAAAATATTTTCGCATTCGGAGGAGCAAATTGGTGATTGAAATTCGTGAGAAGATTCCGCCGCAACGAAAATCGCCTTTGTTTTAATGATGTAAACCGCTCGTACGAAAAGTCGCTAGCCAGGTACTCAGAACCTGTCCCTCTGCAACACACCGAATACTGAACAAAATCTTTGTTTAAGAGGCCTGATGGTCTCCTTTTGAGTGTGAAGGTACAGCGATAGACATTACGCACAACAGGCACATTGTAACGCAAAGTACATTATGACTGAGGTTCCGAACGAAGGACAAACCTTTACGAGCTGTTACATATCGCCGCCTTTCCTCATGTAGGTGTCGTCATAGCAGCAATTTCTGAATAGCTACGTGGGAGTTTCTAGCCCTCCATTTACCTTCTTCTACTCAACTAAGGTCAACTAAATAATAACCGAATCTCGGGTACAAATTTCCAGGCTGAGTTTATGACATCTACGATAGACTAATTACGGCAGTCTGTGACGTGCTCGGTACCCCTCTCTCCGCCTCTTCTTTCTCTCGGCGCGCACACACTGACACACGCACACCGAGTTCCAGCACGTGGGCGTCGTGTACCGTGCAGCCCATTAGCGCCGGTCTCTGACCTGGCCTGGAGCTGCAGTTTCGGCACGGAATGTCAAGTTCGTTAGCGGACGCTTCCGCCCCGCTGAATTAGGCCTCCCACCATTAAGACCCCACCTTTTCCCGCCTCGTCGTTGCCACTGGGAAGCCGCTTTTCACGAAGACACCAGCGACCGTGCAATCACTGCAACACAAATTAGGAAATGGTTGCCTGCTATGAATCTGATTTTTCTGCGATTCCTTCGCCGTTACAGCTTATTCGCTAGGTAACATTAAGAAGTTCCATCACCACGTACGAAATTTTTATTTGAAAGTAGGCCTCCGGAGTAGACAACATCCCCACAGAACTATAGATGTTCTTTCGGGAGCCTGTAATGACAAATTTGTTTCACGTGCACTCGTGGTCTAGGGGTAGCGTCTTTTATTCATAATCAAGACGTCTTCGGTCCCGGGTTCGATCCCTGCCACTGCCTAAATTTTGATAAATAATCAGCATTGGCAGCCGAAGACTTCCGCCATAAGCAGTCAGCCTCATTCTGCCAACGGCCTTGTAAAAGAGGACGGAGGAGCGATTAGAGGTTCAGGGCACTCTCTTGTCGTAGGGGTGGGAAATTGCCCCTAAAGGCGGAAGAATCAGCAATGATCAACGACATGAGGATGCAGAAGGCAATGGAAACCACTGCATTAAAGACACGTAACGTGTATCCACAGGACATGTGGCCTGTAATTGAAGAAGTGTCATGATGATCTCTCCATTGGCAAAAGATTCCGGAGTAGTCCCCCATTCGGATCTCCGGGAGAGAACTGCCAAGGGGGAGGTTACCATGAGAAAAAGATTGAATAATCTACGAAAGGATAACGTTCTACGAGTCGGGGCGTGGAATGTCAGAAGCTTGAACGTGGTAGGGAAACTAGAAAATCTGAAAAGGGAAATGCAAAGGCTCAATCTAGATATAGTAGGGGTCAGTGAAGTGAAGTGGAAGGAAGGCAAGGATCTCTGGTCAGTTGAGTATCGGGTAATATCAACAGCAGCAGAAAATGGTATAACAGGTGTAGGATTCATTATGAATAGGAAGGTAGGGCAGAGGGTGTGTTACTGTGAACAGTTCAGTGACAGGGTTGTTCTAATCAGAATCGACAGCAGACCAACACCGACAACGATAGTTCAGGTATACATGCCGACATCCCAACCTGAAGATGAACAGATAGAGAAAGTGTATGAGGATATTGAAAGGGCAATGCAGTATGTAAAGGGGGACGAAAATCTGTCATGGGCGACTGGAATGCAGTTGTAGGGGAAGGAGTAGAATAAAAGGTTACAGGAGAATATGGGCTTGGGACAAGGAATGAAATAGGAGAAAGACTAATTGAGTTCTGTAACAAGTTTCAGCTAGTAATAGCGAATACCCTGTTCAAAAATCACAAGAGGAGGAAGTATACTTGGAAAAGGCCGGGAGATACGGGAAGATTTCAATTAGATTACATCATGGTCAGACAGAAATTCCGAAATCAGATAGTGGATTGTAAGGCGTACCCAGGAGCAGATATAGACTCAGATCACAATTTAGTAGTGATGAAGAGTAGGCTGAAGTTCAAGACATTAGTCAGGAAGAATCAATACGCAAAGAAGTGGGATACGGAAGTTCTCTAACGCTATAGATATAGCAATAAGGAATAGCGCAGTAGGCAGTACAGTTGAAGAGGAATGGACATCTCTAAAGAGGGCCATCACAAAAGTTGGGAAGGAAAACATAGGTACAAAGAAGGTAGCTGCAAAGAAACCATGGGTAACAGAAGAAATACTTCAGTTGATTGATGAAAGGAAGAAGTACAAACATGTTACGGGAAAATCAGGAATACAGAAATACAAGTCGCTGAGGAATGAAATAAATAGGAAGTGCAGGGAAGCTAAGACGAAATGGCTGCAGGAAAAATGTGAAGACATCGAAAAAGATATGATTGTCGGAAGGACAGACTCAGCATACAGGAAAGTCAAAACAACCTTTGGTGACATTAAAAGCAACGGTGGTAACGTTAAGAGTGCAACGGGAATTCCACTGTTAAATGCAGAGGAGAGAGCAGATAGGTGGAAAGAATACATTGAAAGCATCTATGAGGGTGAAGATTTGTCTGATGTGATAGAAGAAGAAACAGGAGTCGATTTAGAAGAGATAGGGGGTCCAGTATTAGAATCGGAATTTAAAAGAGCTTTGGAGGACTTACGGTCAAATAAGGCAGAAGGGATAGATAACATTCCATCAGAATTTCTAAAATCATTGGGGGAAGTGGCAACAAAACGACTATTCACGTTGGTGTGTAGAATATATGAGTCTGGCGATATACCATCTGACTTTCTGAAAAGCATCATCCGCACAATTCCGAAGACGGCAAGAGCTGACAAGTCCGAGAATTATCGCACAATCAGCTTAACAGCTCATGCATCGAAGCTGCTTACAAGAATAATATACAGAAGAATGGAAAAGAAAATTGAGAATGTGTTAGGTGACGATCAGTTTGGCTTTCGGAAAAGTAAAGGGACGAGAGAAGCAATTCTGACGTTACGGCTAATAATGGAAGCAAGGCTAAAGAAAAATCAAGACACTTCCATAGGATTTGTCGACCTCGAAAAAGCGTTCGACAATATAAAATGGTGCAAGCTGTTCGAGATTCTGAAAAAAGTAGGGGTAAGCTATAGGGAGAGACGGGTCATATACAATATGTACAACAACCAAGAGGGAATAATAAGAGTGGACGATCAAAAACGAAGTGCTCGTATTAAGAAGGGTGTAAGACAAGGCTGTAGCCTTTCGCCCCTACTCTTCAATCTGTACATCGAGGAAGCAATGACGGAAATGAAAGAAAGGTTCAGGAGTGGAATTAAAATATAAGGTGAAAGGATATCAATGTTACGATTCGCTGATGACATTGCTATCCTGAGTGAAAGTGAAGAAGAATTAAATGATCTCCTGAACGGAATTAACAGTCTAATGAGTACACATATGGTTTGAGAGTAAATCGGAGAAAGACGAAGGTAATGAGAAGTAGTAGAAATGAGAACAGCGAGAAATTTAACATCAGGATTGATGGTCACGAAGTCAATGAAGTTAAGGAATTCTGCTACCTTGGCAGTAAAATAACCAATGACGGACGGAGCAAGGAGGACATCAAAAGCAGACCCGCTATGGCAAAAAAGGCATTTCTGGCCAAGAGAAGTCTACTAATATCAAATACCGGCCTTACTTTGAGGAAGAAATTTCTGAGGATGTACGTCTGGAGTACAGCATTGTATGGTAGTGAAACAAGGACTGTGGGAAAACCGGAACAGAAGAGAATCGAAGCATTTCAGATGTGCTGCTATAGACGAATGTTGAAAATTAGGTGGACTGATAAGGTAAGGAATGAGGAGGTTCTACGCAGAATCGGAGAGGAAAGGAATATGTGGAAAACACTGATAAGGAGAAGGGACAGGATGATAGGACATCTGCTAAGACATGAGGGAATGACTTCCATGGTACTAGAGGGAGCTGTAGAGTGCAAAAACTGTAGAGGAAGACAGAGATTGGAATACGTCAAGCAAATAATTGAGGACATAGGTTGCAAGTGCTACTCTGAGATGAAGAGGTTAGCATAGGAAAGGAATTCGTGGCGGGCCGCATCAAACCAGTCAGTAGACTGATGACCAAAAAAAAAAAAAATGTGCACAGATATCAGACCAGGGAAATAACCTCAGACTTCTTGAAAAATGTAATAATTGAAATTTCAGAAAAGAGAAGCTGCTGACATGTATGAATTTCAACGAACTGTCAATGTAATAAGGCATGTTTGTGTAAAACTGACACGAATCGTTCACAGAGAATGGAAAAACTGATAGAAGTCGACCTCAAGGACGATGAGCTTGGGCTCCGGAGAAATGTAAGAATGAGCGAGGCAGTTCTGATCCTATCATAGTAGATCGCTTACATAGAGGCAAACCTATATTTTAGCATATTACGTGCTTGCGAATTATCGTCTCAGTTATGCGACTGGATTCGTGTTTTCCTGTTAGAGACAGTTCGTAGTAATTGAAGGAAAGTCGTCCACTAAAACAGAAGTTACTATTGAATACATTGTGGGAGAGAACAGTGATCAATGTGTTACAAATATTTACTATCAAAAACAGTCTTGATCACAATTTATTTATTATAGTGACCGGTTTCGACCACTAGTGTGGTCGTAACCGGTCACCGTAATAAATAAGTTGTGATCAAGACTGTTGTCGATAGCAAATAAAACAGAAGTGATTCCTGACGTTCCTCCACGTAGTGTTATAGGCCCTTACTGTTCCATATCTATACAAACGATTTAGGAGACAGCCGTCTTAGGTTGTTTGCAGAAGATACTGTGGTTTATCGTCTGCTATAGTCATTAGAAGATCAAAAAAATTGACGTGGAAAACTATTTAAAAAAGATATCTGCATGGTGCGAAAATTGCCCCTAAATAATTAAGTGTTTGATCATCCACATGAATACTAAAAGGAATCCTTTGAACTTCGGTTACACGACAAATCAGCCAAATCTAAAGGCCGTAAATTCAACGAAATGGCTAGGAATTACAATAACGAACAATTTCAGTTGGAACGAACACACAGAAAATATGGTGGGGAACGCGAACCAAAGGCGACTTTTTGGCAGAACACTTAGAAGATGCAAGAAATCTATTAAAGAGATTCCTATGCTCTTTAGGAGTACTCCTGTGTGGTGTGGGATCCTTACCAGGTAGTATTAACGGCGTACATCGAAAAAGTTCAGAGAAGAGCAGCACGTTGTGTATAATCGAGAAACAGGTGAAAGAGTGTCACCGACATGATACACGATTTGGAGTAGACACCATTAAAGCAAAGGCCTTTCTCATTGCGGCGGGATCTTCTCACGAAATTTCAATCACGAACATTCTCCTCCGAATGCAAAAATATATTTTTGATGTCGATCTACATCGAGAGAACTGATCATTATAATAAAATGAGAGACCTGAAAGCTCGCACGTTCGTTCCTTACGCGCGCTGTTGGCGAGTGGAATAACAGAGAATTATTGTGAACCCTCTGTCAGGCACTTAAGTTTGATTTGTAGTGAGTCTATATATATGTAAATGTAGATGATTTAGACTTACAGAAAGCTTTTGACAATGTTTGCTGGAATATATCCTTCAAATCCTAACGGTAGCAGGGATAAATTACACAGTTTGTAGGCTGCAGTTCTAAGAATCGAAGTGTGGTGACGTCCACAGAACGAGGTCTGATGCCAAAGTTGGTACTTCTCGATGCCACCACAAGTAAAGACAGTCGCTGCCAGAGCAGCAACGAATCGGAGACGTCGGCGTCGATACACCCTCATGCGTTCCCGTACGACGCCGCAGCCGGAAAGCTATTTATCGTTCTGTAAATGAAGTACTAAATGTTATAAGTGTGTCAGCGACAGCATCAATTTCATGTCATCTATGTGAACACTAGTTGTTCTATAGTGTGCCCATACCAAAATGTAATACAAATACTTTCTGCAAGTGAAGTGAGACACAAAAATTACAAAAAATGTAGTGTGACTATAAAATGTCTAAAGAAAGTTTTTTGCGAACAATTACGAAAATTAATTATATATGTAAAGGTTCTGTCGTTCTAGTTCTCTCTCTCTCTCTCTCTCTCTCTCTCTCTCTCCCTCCCTCCCTCCCTTCTGTTGGCTTTCAAAGCGTTATTACGTACACTGCTTATCCATGTCTGTAATGTAATGTAATTTACTGAGCTGATGTCAAATAGATGATGAGTTAAAATGTCAGTTGCGTTTTATTTACAGAAGTGTTAAACCTGTGTCGAATAATCCCCATTTACAGAATTATAGGCGGTTTATAGCCTTATCTGCAGCGGAACGAAAATAGCATCGCTGAAGAGCTGCAGTCCGCCGCCATTAGGCGGCACATTGAAATTTACATTGTTGCTTTACAGGCGTGTTAATATCAGCGCAGATTGTATAATAAATTTTCTTCTAGAAAAGTTGGAGATCTGGACCAGGTAGTTTTATTGACGAATCTGCCAGTCATTTTAAGGTATTGTGTGGAATTAGATCCTGGCCTGCATTACATCTAATGAATAATCACGTTTATTACAAACAGTCAACTTTATAAATGATCTACCACGTTGAAAAGAAAAATGACATGTGAAAGAATATTTATTCTCTTGAATAGTTATCAAGGTAAATGCGGTTGTGTTTAAGGTGTTCGTAAGATACCAATCGTCTCTGGCTAGAATTTGTATAGCATTACTAGATTGCATTTATGATTTTATCAATTGTAGCAATATTATGTCACATACAGACAATTTCACTGAAATGGTACTATTTAATCAACATAATAATGACAGTTTCAAGGAATATATAAAATATAATTCAGTCAGCGAGTAAGGGAACATTAGAGTTTCCCAAGTGAAGTATTCATCATGGACTAGTTTTAATAAATCACTAATAATTTGCGTGCGTGTTGTAGTATCTGCACGAGCTCCTCCTGAACCAGAAGTGTTATAATCCGCCAAACTAAGGACAGGGAAGCAGTAGCGAAGAAGGGAGTCACACGGTGTTGTAGTCTATCCCCAATGTTATTCAATCTATACCGATCAAGCAATAAAGGAGAAATTTGGAAAAGGAATTAAAATTCGAAGAGAAGAAATTAAAATTTTAAGGTTTGCCGATTACATTGTAGGTCCGTCACAGGCAGTAAAGAATTTGGAAAAACAGTTGTACGGAACGGATGTCTTGGGAAGAGTTCATGAGCATCAACCACAGTAAAAGAACGGTAATGTAATGTTGTCAAATTAAATAAGGCGACGTTTGAGGCCATTAGTTTAGGAAATAGAACACTAAATGCAGTAGATGACTTTTTCTGTTTGGAGTAAAATAACACGATGGTAGTAGCAGAGGAGATATAAAATTTCGATTGGCTACAGTAAGGAAAGTATTTCGGAGAAAGAGGAATGTGGTAACATAGAATATAAAATTAAATGTTAGAAAATATTTTGTATAGGTGTTTCCTAGACTGTAGCCTTGTACCGAATTGAAAAGTGAAGGACAGGCGTTTCAGAGCAGAAGAGAAAAAGAAGATTTTGAAGTGTGGTGCTGTAGAAGAATACTGAAGATCAGACGGGTAGACAGCGTAGCTAATGAATAGGTACTGAATGTAACTGGGGAAAACAGAAATTTTTGGCACGAGTTGACCAAAGAAGGGATTGGTTGACATCCTGAGGCTACAAGGAACAGTCAGTTTATAACTGAAAAATGTGGAAGATAAAAGTTTTAGAGGGAGACCTAGTGATGAATGCACTAAGTAGATTCGAATGGACGTGAGCTGCAGCAGTATTTCAGAGGTATAAAGTATAGCATATGATAGAGAAGTGTTGAGTGGCCGGCCGGAGTGGCCGAGCGGTTAAAGGCGCTACAGTCTGGAACCGCACGACCGCTACGGTCGCAGGTTCGAATCCTGCCTCGGGCATGGATGTGTGTGCTGTCCTTAGGTTAGTTAGGTTTAAGTAGTTCTAAGTTCTAGGGGACTTATGACCACAGCAGTTTAGTCCCATAGTGCTCAGAGCCATTTGAACCATTTTGAGTGTTGAGTGCTGCACCAGACGGGTCTTTGGACTGAAGAAAAAATACTAGGTTACAACTACCGTCATTCGTTATTCCATACGAGTTGAATACGTCGTGTTGTATATTATTAGCTTATAATGTTAAGCACCATATTGGATACAAACTACTACAATTTTTGTTACCTACTGCTTTTAAAGGTCTTGTTGTCCCATGACACAATACCGAACTACACCTGTGAGTTTCATTGCGACCTTACTGTAGCATGCCTAACATACCTTCGTGACTTCTTTACCAGTGTACAGCCAGCCACGTTTGATAAGGCCTCACGTGTCCCTGTAAATCAGGCAACACTGAGAGTACGTGGCTCTAGAGAAAGAGCTGGACGTTATCACTGCACTCGATGAAATGTCAGTCAGAAACAAATTGAAAAAAAGCAATATTTCTGAAGTACCAAGAGCCCTGATTCCTATTTATCTTCAGTCCTTACACTGCTATTTGAAAAATGGTTCAAATGGCTCTGAACACTACGGGACTTAACATCTCAGGTCATTAGTCCCGTAGAACTTAGAACTACTTAAACCTAACTAACCTAAGGACATCACACACATCCATGACCGAGGCAGGATTAGAACCTGCGACCGTAGCGGTCGCACGGTTCCGGACTGTAGCGCCTAGAACCGCTCGGCCACCAGGGCAGGCTACTACTTGAACAACGCAGCAAAAATACTCGTTCTCAATGAAGCGAAATCCTCTCTGTAATACTACAGAATAGTATAGTGTGCTATATGTCATTTTCTGTATCAGGAACCCGACTTTGAAACCTCCAAAATATTAGATAAATTCAAATCATTTCAAACATCAAAAGATAACTAATGGCACACATCCTATCACAGTAGCTATTCTTTTTGCAGTTCACTACTATCAACCCTCCCTCCTCCATCTCTTTAGTCATCCCTTGCCTACAGAGTTCACTGTTGAAATTCTCTTTTTTCCTAGCAGTCATTGTCACTTTCATTTCAATCCTCTCCTCTTTCATTATCCCCTGCACTTCTTCTGATATTAAACAAGGCTTAATGTCTCCATTATTTTATTATTATTAGTGTTACTATTATTATTATTATTATTACAAATTATTACTTTCGTTAATAATGGATATTATTGTTATTGCTTTACTTGTGTAATAAATAATTAATTGGTTCAAATGGCTCTGAGCACTATGGGACTTAACTGCTGAGGTCATCAGTCCCCTAGAACTTAGAACTACTTAAACCTAACTAACCTAAGGACATCACACACATCCATGCCCGAGGCAGGATTCGAACCTGCGACCTTAGCGGTCGCGCGGCTCCAGTCTGTAGCGCCTAGAACCGCTCGGCCAAAATAATTAATATCATTCTCAATTCCTCCATTATTTTACTACCGTTATAAATGTTTCTATTCTCATTATTATTATACTGTTAATTATTATTTTCATTACTGATTTAAATTATTATTATTGTGTTTGTTATTTAACATTTTTCTTTTGTATATGTTGCTACTGGTCAGATGTAAGAGTGGGCCTAATGTCGCTAGGCTAAATAAGCAATAAATAAATAAATCTGTACTAACTCAAGTCCGAGTGCGTTCTGCATACTCTACATAGGTCCGTATACAGAGTGCACGCCCCACAGGTGTACGAAAAGTAAATTTGAGGATTATTACATTAATACACTTCGCCACTGACTGAACTAACCCGTCTTACTATTGAAGAAATCCTCAGAAAAATGAAGATGGTTTTTATTTTACTTTTGATGCCACAGTAAAAAAGTGGCAATACAGAATGCTGAGTGGGTCGAAATTGTTAGTTAATAAAGGTGTTTTTCACATAGAAGTGCCGCAACAGGGCGTGGCATGGACTCGACTAATGTCTGAAGTAGTGCTGGAGGGAACTGACACCATGAATCCTGCAGGGCTATCCGTAAATCCGTAAGAGTTCGAGAGGTTGGAGATCTCCTCTGAACGGCACGTTGCAAGGCATCCCACATATGTCCAATAATGTTCATGCTGGGGAGTTTTGGTTACCATGGAAGTTCAAATGGTTCAAATGGCTCTGAGCACTATGGGACTCAACTGCTGAGGTCATTAGTCCCCTAGAACTTAGAACTAGTTAAACCTAACTAACCTAAGGACATCACAAACATCCATGCCCGAGGCAGGATTCGAACCTGCGACCGTAGCGGTCTTGCGGTTCCAGACTGCAGCGCCTTTAACCGCACGGCCACTTCGGCCGGCTACCATGGAAGTGTTTAAACTCAGAAGAATGTTACTGGAGCCACTTTGTAGCAATACTGGACGTGTGGGGGTGTCGCAATGTCCTGCTGAAATTGCCCAAGTCAGTCGGAATGCACAATGGGCATGAATGGAAGCAGGTGATCAGACAAGATGAGTACGTACGTATCACCTGGCAGGGTCGTATCTAGACGTCTCATGGGTCCCATATTACCCCAACTGCACACGCCTCATACCATTACAGAGCTTCCACCAACTTTAACAGTCCCCTGCTTACAAGTAGTGTCCATGGATTCACGATGTTGTCTCCATACCTGTAGACGTCCATCCGCTCGATACAATTTGAAACGAGATTCGTCCGACCAGGCAACATATTTCCAGTCATCAACGGCCCAAAGTCGGTGTTGACGGGCACAGGCGAGGAGTAAAGCTTTGTGTCGTGCAATCATCAAAGGTACAGGAGGGGCCTTGGGCTGTGTAAAACCATATCGATGATATCTCGTTTAATGGTTCACACACTGACACTTGTTGATGGCCCAGTATTGAAATCTGCAGCAATTTGCGGAAGGGTTGCAGCTCTGTCACGCTAAACGATTGTCTTCAGTCATCGTTGCTCCCGTCCTTGCAGGATCTTTTTCCGGTCGCAGCGATATCGGAGATTTTATGTTTTAGCGGATTCTTGACATTCACGGTACACTCGTGAAATAGTCGTACTGGAAAATCCTTGCTTCATCGCTGCCTCGGATATGCTATGTCCCATCGATCGTGTGCCGACTATAACACCACTTTCAAACTCACTTAAATCTTGATAATCTGTCATTGTGGCGGCAGTAACCGGTGTAACGACTGCGCCAGGCACTTGTCTTATACGCGTTGCCAACCAACAGCGCTGTGTTCTGTCTGTTTACATATCTCTGTATTTGAATACGCATGCCTATACAGATTTCTTTGGCGCTTCAGTGTAAGGCATTTTTCAAATACACTGCCCAATAAAAAGAAGTTAAGCTCCCAGAATAGGAGGACTAAATGACATGAAAATTCACAGTTTGAGAGGATATGTCATGTTATTTCGGTGATTACAAATTGGAATCAAATTTACCAAGAATTTGGCAGTACGAGCCCAATTACCAGTAAAATTCTTCTATCCTCTGACCTGGATGAATACACTGATTTAACTGGGAACTGTGTCATCAAACCGTTGCAAACTTTACTGAGGCAAGCTGGCCCACGATTATTGTAGCTAGTCCTTGATATCCTGAATACTGCCACTGGGGCGGAGTTGACTTCCGAGCTGGCTTCCCACACTTGTATCGAGGACAGATCTTTGGATCCTCCCGGCCATGGGATTGCCTCAACATCATACATGCAGGTGGCATTTGTGGATGAGTACTGTCCTGTAGAAAAATAGCACAACGATATTGTCGCATGAGGTTGCGTGATGTCTTTGATGACTTTTGTCACCTCATTGTATGTAATGCACAGATGAACAACGCATTGTCTGATGGATTACGTTGAAAAAGCTGGACTGGGCTCGTGAATATACTGACACCATGAGTAAGACGTACAGATTCCCGTATGGAGGACATAGTGATAGACATCCCTGGGGTTGTAAAGCAGCTGAATTAGTTGAAAATAAATAAATCGCCAGGTCCTGATGGGAATTCAATTCGGTTTTACAGAGAGTAGGCCTACTCTACTGCATTGGCTCCTTACTTAACTTGCATTTATCGCGATTCTCCTGCCCAACGTAAAGTCCCGAGCGACTGGAAAAAAGCGCAGGTGACGCCTGTATATAAGAAGGGTAGAAGGACGGATCCTCAAAATTACAGTCCAATATCCTTAGCATCAGTTTGTTGCAGGATTCTCGAACATATTCTCAGTTCGAATATAATGAATTTTCTTGAGACAGAGAAGTTGCTGTCCATGCATCAGCGCGGCTTTAGAAAGCATCGCTCCTGCGAAACGCTACTCGCCCTTTTCTCACATTATATCTTGCGAACCATGGATGAAGGGTATCAGACGGATGCCATATTCCTTGACTTCCGGAAAGCGTTTGACTCGGTGCCCCACTGCAAACTCCTGACTAAGGTACGAGCATATGGGATTGGTTCCCAAGTATGTGAGTGGCTCGAAGACTTCTTAAGTAATAGAACCTAGTACGTTGTTCTCGATGGTGAGTGTTCATCGGAGGTGAGGGTATCATCTGGGGGGCCCCAGGGAAGTGTGGTAGGTCCGCTGTTGTTTTCTATCTACTTAAATGATCTTTTGGATAGGTTGGATAGCAATGTGCGGCTGTTTGCTGATGATGCTGTGGTGTACGGGAAGGTGTCGTCGTTGAGTGACTGTAGGAGGATACAAGATGACTTGGACAGGATTTGTGATTGGTGTAAAGAATGGCAGCTAACTCCAAATATAGATAAATGTAAATTAATGCAGATGAATATAAAAAAGAATCCTGTAATGTTTGAATACTCCTTTAGTAGTGTAGCGCTTGACACAGTCACCTCGATTAAATATTTGGGCGTAACATTGCAGAGCGATATGAAGTGGGACAAGCATGTAATGGCAGTTTTGGGGAAGGCGGATAGTCGTCTTCGGTTCATTGGTAGAATTTTAGGAAGATGTGGTTCATCTGTAAAGGAGACCGCTTATGAAACACTAATACGACCTATTCTTGAGTACCGCTCGAGCGTTTGGGATCCCTATCAGATCGGATTGAGGGAGGACATAGCAGCAATTCAGAGGCGGGCTGCTAGATTTGTTACTGGTAGGTTTGATCATCACGCGAGTGTTGCGGAAATGCTTCAGGAACTCGGGTGGGAGTCTCTAGGGGAAAGGAGGCGCTCTTTTCGTGAATCGCTACTGAGGAAATTTAGAGAACCAGCATTTGGGGCTGACTGCAGTACAATTTTACTGCCGCCAACGTACATTTCGCGGAAAGAGCACGAAGATAAGATAAGAGAGATTAGGGCTCGTACAGAGGCATATAGGCAGTCATTTTTCCCTCGTTCTGTTTGGGAGTGGAATAGGGAGAGAAGATGCTAGTTGTGGTACGAGGTACCCTCCGCCACTCACCGTATGGTGGATAGCGGAGTATGTATGTAGATGTAGATGTAGTTGTATAAGAAGATATTCAACGCAGTGCGTCAATGAACAGGTAGGTTTGTCAGACCAAAGCTAAGGTGGGAGGAAGATGTTAACGATCCATAAAAAGATCTGGAATTCATCATAAAATGGTTCAAATGGTTCTAAGCACTATGGGACTTAACATCTGAGGTCATCAGTCCCCTAGACTTAGAAGTACTTAAACCTAACGAACCCAAGGACATCACACACATCCATAGCCGAAGCAGGATTCGAACCTGCGACCGTAGCAGCAGCGCGGTTCCGGACTGAAGCGCCTAGAACCGCTCGGCCACAGCGGTCGGGTGGAACTCATCATTTGAGGTGTTCGGTACTAGACAGGAATGAAAGGAATTATCGTTCATAGTAGGCCAAGGTTCAGAATAAGCTATCATGCCACTAATGTTCATAATAAATCTCGACCATTAGCAAACGTGCGGTACAATTGTGATTACTGTTGTTACTAAGGAGTTAATCTTCGTTACATATTAGTACATGACTTTTTCTCGACTACGAACTGTGTCCCTGCACTGTTAAAAGTTCCATTTCTATCAGCTCGGTATGACAGTTTACCACACACGTTCTGTAACACTCCGCCGGTAAATGTGTGCTAGGACGCAGAAGAATGGAGACCTGAATTTTTAGTATTGCCCGTAAATTATACTCATCTTCGAAGTATGACATATTTGAGTCCGCATTTTCTGTTCCTGCTTCTGCTAGAAACATTTCTATATGTTCCATGATCTTCATTATTTTCGAAGGAGAATTCTGTTTACAGATCCATGGTTGATAATGCATTTATTTTCGAGGTCGCAGCCCCATTTTCATGCATTCACGTGTACAGTCAAGCGGTCGTGCCGCTCTTACAATGAAAATGTTCCTTTATATTCAGCTAGACTTGGCAGCAGTGACGTCACAGGAGATAGTGCGGCTGCGCACTGCAGCAGGAATCACACTACAGTCACCACTTGAGAGTTGCCGAGGAGCACAAGGCCGAAAACTCGTTGCTATTTAACCCCTTGACGCACATGGAAGCCCGAGAAAGTTTTATCATTCTATGATTCTTTCACGGAAGATGGAGAATGATAAATGTATCAATCTGAGGTAATGGACCCTATTCCGTAAGCGCCTAGTCGAAAAGTCATGCACGAGAATATTTCTGATAGCTCTGACAGTGCAGCTCTGCTGCAAGCTCTTTGTTTCCCTTACTGTGGGAGGAGGCATTATGGATAAAAACAAAAGCCTCTAGTAAGCATGGGCTCTAAAATATATACCTGAAGAGCTATGAGCACTTGCTCAGTAGAAGAGAAGTATTTCACAGTAATAAAGACGAGCAAGTGTTCATACTTCTTAAGGTATCAGCATTAGAGCTCATGTTCACTTGACACTTTTTCTTGTTTTCGTCCATACTGCCCATTCTCAAAATATGAAAAGCAAAGAGCTTGAAATAGATGAGGTCCACGGTCAGAGGTATCACAAAGATTTGCGCTTATAACTTAAGACTTAATCGTTTCTGGGCCTGTGTCCCACATCTACAGTTGATGCACTTACCCTTCTCCACCATCACTGAAAGTTTGTAACATCATCATAGAATCTTCCTGTATATCGACATGAAACCATGCATTCTAACATAAATTGTCATTAGTTTTTCCGCGTTAGTATATACAATTCAACAAAGGTCGGACAGTATTTTTGAAACTTACTCTACGCACTCTCTTTCTGCCTCTCTCATCCCCCCTCTCCCCACACCTCTCTCTCTCTATCTCTTTATCTCTTTCTCTCTCTATCCTCTCTCTCTCTCTCTCTCTCTCCCTCTCTTTCTCTTTTTTTTTTCTTTCTTGTTGAGTCAACGGCCTTCTGACTGGTTTGATCGGCATCGGCCCGCCACGAATTTCTCATCATTTTGAAGGTAGCATTTGAAACCTATGTCCTCAATTACTTCTTGAATGTATTAAAAAATGGCTCTGAGCACTATGGGACTTAACATCTGAGGTCATCAGTCCCCTAGAACTCCCTTAGAACTACTTAAACCTAACTAACCTAAGGACATCACAAACATCACACACATCCATGCCCGAGGCAGGATTCGAACCTGCGACCGTAGCGGTCGCGCGGTTCCAGACTGAAGCGCCTTGAACCGCTCGGCCACCACGGCCGGCTTGAATGTATTCCAATTTTAGTTTTCCTCAAGCGTCTTAACAGAAGTCCTATCGTCCCATTCCTCGTCGGTTCTCCGGGCAACTGCTTCTATCTTTACCCTTAATTTTCAACATTCATTTGTCACCACATCTCAAATACTTCGACTCTATTATTTTCCGGTGTTCCCACAGTCCATGTTTCACTAAGATTCAATTCTGTACTCAAAACGTACATTCCTAGAAATTTCTTCCTCAAATAAGACTTACATTTGATATTAGTAGACTTCTCGTTCCCGGAAATGCCCTTTTTACCAGCGCTAATTTGGTTTTTGTATCCTCCTTGCTCCGTCCGATATGGATTATTATGCTTACTTACTAGCAGAATTCCTTGACTTCATCTATATCTCGTGATCACCAATCCAGATGTTAAGGTTTTCGCTTTTCTCCTTTCTGCTACTTTTCATTACTTTCGACTTTCTTCGAGTTAATCGCAATAGATTCATAAGCCTGTTCATTTCTCTCAGTCGATCTTGTAATTCTTCTTCACTTTCAGCGGGGATAGCAATGTCATCAGCGAATCTTATCATTGATATTCTTTCACTTGGAATTTTAATTCCACTCTTTAGCTTTTCTTTTATTCCCGCCATTCCTTCTTCAATGAATAGGTTGAGAAGTTGGGGACGAAGGTTACGTCCTTATCTTAGACGCTTTTTTGACCCGAGTATTTCGTTCTTCGTCTTCCACTGTTATTGTTCCCTCTTGATGTAAATTGTATATTACCCGTCTTTCCCTATAGCTTACTGCTATTTTCCTCAGAATTTCCAACATATTGATATTGTCAAATGCTTTTCCAAATCGACAATCCTAGGAACGTGTGTTGCTGTTTCATCATTATCAATCACAACGTCAGAACTGCCTCTCTGGTGACTTTACCCTCCCTAAAGCCAATCTGATCAGCTAACAGATCGTCAATTTTATTTTTATTCTTCTGTACATTATTCTGGTCAACAGCTTGCATGCATGAGCTGCTAGGCTGTTGTTGTTGTGGTCATCAGTCCACAGACTGGTATGATGCAGATCTCAATCCTACTCTATCCTATGCAAGCCTCCTCATCTCCGACTAACTACTCCAACCTACACCCTTCTGAAACTGCTTAGTGTATTCATCTCTTGGTGTCCCTCTACGATTTTTACCCTCCACGCTTCCCTCCATTACTACAATGGAGATCTCTTGATGCCTTAGAACGTACTCTACCAACCGATCCCTTCTTCTAGTCAAGTTCTGCCACAAATTTCACCGCTCCCCATTTCAGTTAAGTACCTCCTCATTAGTTATGTTATCTAGCCGTCCAATCTTCAGCTTTCTTCTACAGCACTTCATTTCGAGAGCTCCTATTCTCTTCTTGTCTAAATTATTTATCGTCCATGTTTCACTTCCATACATGGCTACACTCCATACTTCCTGACACTAAAGTCTATACTCGATATCAACAGATTTATCTTTTTCAGAAAAGCTTTCCTTGCCATAGCCAATCTACATTTTATATCCTCTCTACTGCGACCATCATCAGTTATTTTGCTCCCCAAATATCAAAACTCAGCTACTACATTAGGTGTCTCATTTCCTAATCTAATTCCCTCCGCATCACACAATTTAACTCGACCACATTCCATTATCCTCGTTTTGTTTTGATGATGTTCATCTTATAACCTCCTTTCAAGACACTGTCCATTTCGTTCGGCTGCTCTTCCAGGTCCTTTGCAGTCTTAATAGTATTACAATGTCGTCGGCTAACCTCAAGTTTTTATTTCTTCTCCATGGATTTTAATTCCAACTCCAGATTTTTATTTTGTTTCCTTTATTGCTTGCTCGATATACAGATTGAATAACATCGGAGAGAGGCTACAAGCCTGTCTCACTCCCTTCTTAACCACTGCTTCCCTTTCGTGCCCCTCGACTCTTATAACTGCCATTTGATCTCTGTACAAATTGTAGACAGCCTATCGTTCTCTTTATTTTACCCCGCCACCTTCAGAACTTGAAAGACAGGTATCCATTCAATATTGTCAAAAGTTTTCCCTAAGTCTGCAATTGCTTTACACGTAGGTTTGCCTTTCCTTAACCTAGCTTCTAAGATACGTCGTAGGGCCAGTATTGCCACGCGATTTCCTACATTTCTACGGAATCAAAACTAATCTTCCCCGAGGGCGGCTTCTATCAATTTTTCCATTCGTCTGTAAAGAATTCCTGTTAGTATTTTGAAATCGTGGCTTAATAAACTAATAGTTCGGTAATTCTCACACCCGTCACCACCTGCTTTCTTTGCGATTGGAATTATTATATTCGTCTTGAAGTCTGAGGGTATTTCACCTCTACCATATATCTTGTTCACCAGATGGAAGCGTTTTGTTATGGCTGGCTCTCCCAAGGCTATCAGTAGTTCTACCAAGGCTATCAGTAGTTCTAATGGAATGTTGTCTACTCCCGGGCCCTTGTTTCGACAGGTCTTTCAGTGCCCTGTCAAATTCTTGATGCGGTATCGTATCTCCCATTTCATCTTCATCTCCGTCCTCTATAACTTCCATAACATTGTCCTCATGTACATCGCCATTTTACAGACACTCTATATACTCCTTCCGCCTCCCTACTTTTTCTTCTTTCCTTAGGACGGGTTTTTCATATTTTGATATTCATGCAGGTGGTTCTCTTTTCTCCAAAGGTCTCTTTATTCTTGTAGGCAGTATCTACGTGTAGTGATACATGCTCCTATATCCTTACATTTGTTCTCTAGCCATTCTTACATAGCCATTTTGCACTTCCTGTCGGTCTCATTTTTGAGACGTTTGTACTCCTTTTCACCTGCATCATTTACTACATTTTTATATCGTCTCTTTTCATCAATTAAATTCAGTATCTCTCCTGTTACCCATAGATTTTTACTAGCCCTCGTCTTATTATCTACTTGATCCTCTCCTGCCTTCACTATTCCATCTCTCAAAGCTACCCATCCTTCTTCTGCTGTATTTCTTTCTCTGAAACTCTCTACAGCTTCTGGTAGTTTCAGTTTATCCAGGTACCATTACCTTAAATTCCTTCCTCTTTGCAGCTTCTTCAGTTTTAGTCGGTAGTTCACAACCAATAACTTGTGGTCAGAGTCCACATCTGCCCCTAGAAATATCTTGTAGTTTAAAACCTGGTTCCTGAATCTCTGACTTACCATTATAGAATCTAGCTGAAACTTTCCAGTGTCTCCAGGCCTCTTCCTCGTCTACAACCTTCTTTCAAGTTTCTTAAACCAATTGTTAGCTATGATTAAGTTATGCTCTATGGAAAATTCTAACAGGTGGCTTCCTCTTTCATTCTTTACCCCCAGGCCATATTCATACCACTTTTCCTTCTCTTCCTTTTCCTATTATCGAATTCCAGTCCCCATAACTATTAAATTTTAGTCATCCTTAACTGTCTCAATGATCTCTTTTATCGCTTCATACATTTCGTCAATCTCTTCATCATCTGCGGAGCTAGTTGGTATATAAACTTGTGCTATTGTGGTAGGCGTGAGCTTGTGTCTATCTTGGATACAATAATGCGTTCACTACGCTATTCGTAGTAGCTTACCCGCGTTCCTATTTTTTTTATTCATTACTAAACCTACTCCTTGTTATCTATCCTTTCTCCCTTTTTCGATCTTAAGTCTTCCAAAGCTCCTTTAAATTCTGATTCTAATACTGGATCCCCTATCTCTTCTAATTTGGCTCCCGTTTCTTCTTCTATAGCGCCATCAGACAAGTCTTTCCCCCATACTGGACTTCAATATACTCTTTCCACTTATCTGCTCTCTCCTCTGCGTTTAACAGTGGAAATGCCATTGCACTCTTAATGTTACCACCCTTGCTTTTAATTTCACCGACGGTTGTTTTGACTTTTCTATACGCCGAGTCAGCCCTTCCGACAATCATTCCTTTTTCGATTTCTTCACATTTTTCATCCAGTCATTTCGCTTTAGCTTCCCTGCACTTCCCATCCTAAGGCTGAATCTAGAGATAGTGGGGTCAGTGAAGTGAAATGGAAGGAAGACAAGGATTTCTTGTCTGAGGAGTGTAGGGTAAAATCAACAGCAGCAGAAAACTGTATAACAAGGCTATGATTCGTTATGAATAGGAGGGTGGGGCAGAGAGTGAGCTACTGTGAACAGTACAGTGACAAGGTTTTTCTCGTCAGAATCAACGGCAAACCAATAACGTTGACGATAGTTTAGATATACATGCCGACGTCGCAAACTGAAGATGAAAAGATAGAGAAAGTATGAGACGATACTGAACGGGTAATTCAGTGCGTAAAGAGAGATGAAAATCTAATGGTCGCTGAGGACTGGAATGCATTTTAGAGAACGGAGTAGAAGAAAGGGTTACGCGAGAACATTGGCTTGGTAGTAGGAATGGGAAAGGAGATAGACTGAGCTCTACGCTAAATTACAGCTGATAAATTACTTTGAATACGCTGATTAAGAATAACATGAGGTGGAGGCAGTAGACTTGGTAAAGGCCGTGAGATAGAGGAAGATTTCAGTTAGATTACATTATGGTCAGGCAGAGATTCGGAAATCAGATACTGGAATGTAAGGCATACCAAGGACCAGATATGGACTCAGATAACAACTTAGTAGTGACGAAGAGTAGGCTGAAGATTGAGAGACTAGTTAAGAAGAATCAGAGCGTAAGGGTTACACGGGAGTACTAAGGAATGAAGAGATACGCTTGAAGCTCTCTGACACTATAGATACTGCGATAAGGAATATCTCAGTAGGCAGTTCAGTTGAAAAATTATTGGCATCTCTAAAAAGGGCATTTACAGAAATTGGAAAGAAAAACCTTGATACAAAAAAGGCAACTGCGAAGAAACTATGGGTAACACAAGAAATACTTCAATTGATCGATGAAAGAATGAAGCACCAAGTATCATAAACCGCTATATTTAGTGGTCGTTAACATCAGTTGCTTTGTCTCCAAATCTGGGAAACACGTTTATTTGTGATGAGGATCACGTATTGGTGAGAAGCAGGAGCTAACGTTATTTCATACAGTCCACTCCAACTTTCCATCTCAGGGTTCTTCAAAGCCGTTCGGCTGTGTTCCTTGTGCAAATTTTGTGAGTTAACTGTTTCTTTGTTAAAGATCGTTTATGATTTCAAGGTGAGAATCAGACTGCAGGTAACAGACAGAAATCCATGGTTTTCGAGCTGTGTTTTCATCTGCTTATCAACCCACTCATTAGAACCTATTTGAATTTTAATGTAATATTTTTTTAATCAAGAATATATACGCTGCTTTTGATTATATGGTAATCAGAGAAGTAATTTTGCAACAATCCATTTCAATTTTAACTGAATTAACCTCTAAATTAGTTTAACTGAAACTTACAGTAAGCGAGCACCAAAATCTCTTTTACTTTTACCATCGAGTAGGTTGTTTTAAGTGAGAAATGATAGGAATCGTTCAATATTGCTTATTGTCTGATAAAAGTGTATTTCCATTTGTTGTATCGCATTGCCAGCGGATTGTGTTGAGGTGGTGTTAATCTTAAATTAAAAGAGCATTAATGATATTTATTAAAAGCAGCTAAATATACTGTCGTCTTCAACTGAACAAATCGTATAAAATCTCGTCTTCATCATTATCACTCTAGCTATTTCATAAAATCATTCGTTATGTCACATTCCAAGGTACCTGTTCCCTCCCAATTGCTGAATAACTTAGCTGCACATAAACTCGAAGTTTAAGAAAATCATACGTAATATATAATTACCAGCCAAACCCAACAATGCCTTCCCATTGTGCTAATTTTTGGCATTATAATTATTTTCGTGACTCCTTTGGCTATTTCCCGCCCGATAACTTTGTATTAATCAGAAATGAAATTAACAGAGAAACTTTTTAAAAGGACATCCTTTTGTCCATGTTTGTGGTTTCTGGTCGATACATATTACTAGTGAACCTGGCAATGGTTCGCAGTTGCTAAGCATCTGTAGCAGTTACACATATGTCGTGACGTACCTTCGTCCCCTTTCTTTGTCCTCCTCCTCCTCCTCCTCCTCCTTCCTACCTCTCTCCACCTTCTCTTCCTCTTTCCATCCCTTCATGCTCTCTCTCTGTGCCCATCCACCTCTCCCCCCCCCCTCCCCCGCTCTGTTCATCTCCTCTTGCCTCCCTAGCTTTGACTTTGAGCTTTGTTTATTATTGTTATTACCAACGAGTCCTTTGTTGGGAAGTCCCTTAAAATGAATGGGCAAACTGATCAGGATCATTGCTGCACGATATATGGATCTGTGAGGATACTGTGAGGACATTGTTTCACTTAATTTCAATCAGCAAACGTGCAGCATTACAAAGTTTAGGACGATTCAGGTTCCGCAGTAGTATTCTAATCACAAGCCAATAAGCCATGCATACAACCCTTTCCTGTTTTCTGTTAAAACAGGTTGCGAGGTAGAAAACAAACAGCACATAGTTGTGTATGGGTTTTTTGTTTTTAAATTATATATAAGGAGAATGAACGTGCACTGATCAGCCAGAAAATCGTGACCACCGACGTATTATCGATACAAACGCGTCCAGGTGATAACAGCGTCACCTGGTTACTGCTAGTCAGACACACTAACGGCACATGTAGTACCACTGACCGCGCTGTCCGTGTTTGGAATGGAGAAGGCGCACGATCTACCTGAGTTTGACCGAGGGCAGATTGTGATGGCCCGGAATCGTGGCACGAGCATTTCGGAAACTCCACAAATTGTCCAGTGTTCGAGGAGCGCTGTGTCTTCAACTCGTGGCTAAACCAAGGTGAAAGAAAGCCCACACGTCATGGGGTTGAACGTCCACCCCTCACTGTCGAACATCGTTGGCTGGGCAGACTCGTAAAACAGGCCAGGTGGCAAAATGTGGCACAACTAACAGCAGACTGGAATAATGCTGTGCAGAGTACAAGTGTGTCTGAACAAACAGTGCACGAACACTCCTAACGATGAGCCTCTGCAGCAGACCATACTTGAATGCGCCCGTATTACCACCATAACATCGATGAAATGGGCACGTGACCATAGGCACTTGACGTTGCCGCAGTGGCAGAGCGTTGCGTGATCTAATGATTCCCGCCACCTTCTTCATAACGTCGATGAGAGGGTGAGAGTCCGTCGTCTTCCAGGAGAACAGCTCCTTGACATGTGTACTGCGGGACGGAGACAAGCTGCCGGCGGCTCCCATATGCTCCGTGGAACATTCGCACGGGCATCCGTGAGTCCAGTGGTGCTTGTGCAAGGTACCATGACGGGCAAGGTGTATCGTACACTGGTGGCAGGTCTGCACCCCTCTATGACCATCATTTTTCCCAACGGCTGTGGCAGTCTTCAACAAGATAACACGCCATGTCGCAACGTCAGAAGTGTGACGGGGTGGTTCGAGGAACATAGTGGCGACGTCCAATTGACGTGCTGGCCCCGCATCTGGGATGTGACTGAACGTGGCGTCGGAGATAGCCGCCCCCGTGCCCCGAATTTACGGGAATTAGGTAATTTGTGTGTGCATATGTGATGCACCTCCCTCCAGCGGCCAACCAAGGCCTAATTGTATCCATTATTCGATGTGTTGCCGCTATTAACCATGCCAGAGGTGGCATACCAGCTATTAGGAAGGTGATCGTTATGTTCTGTCTGATCAGTCTATAAGGGAGAAACAGTTTGTCTTATCTTCAAATCCGCTGCTGTCACTGACTGCCAGAAAGAAAACGAAACGGTATTTTTTCAGCACTTCGTGGCATAGCAGTTTCTCACTCAGAGTCTGTTTTAACAGAAAACCTGTACATCATTGTTAAAAAAATATAGCTGTTTTCGAATGTTTATTAGACTATCGTGTATAAATTTGAAGTAGGTCTGTCGAGAAATGTCGAGATTTTCACATTTTTTCCTAATTATATATATATCCATCCTAATTATATATATATCCATCCATACACCACATATATTAAAAAAATGTTACCTATGTTTGCCCAACGTTTATTATAGTATGGCGTAAAAATTTAAAGTAAACCTGTCAAGAACTTCTTGAGATTTTTTTTAACAACGTTTCCTTCATATATCAGTCCAAATGTTTGATAGTATCGTGCAAAAATTTGAAGTAAATTGGTCAAGAACTGTTCGAGATGTTTGGTAACAACGTTGAACAATTCCATGTCTTCATACAGTAGTACAGACTAAAGAATTCCGTTTTGGTGGTCAAACTGCAGTTGTGTTCTGCCGTATCGTTTCTTAACTCCAGCCAATCTTTACACGCGGGTCAGCGCTCTCCTTTCTACTGTGCCGCTCTACCGTCACACGTGCTGCAACACACGCTTGCACCTACCTGTGGAAGCGGCCGAATGTCGCTTCTCAACTGCTCAACTGTACCACTTGTCGCGGACAAATTCAGTATTATTTGTAAAAAAAAAAAAAAAAAAAAGTAAAAAATGGTATGAATGTGCACAGAATGGTCCCATCTCGCTTTGTAGTTTCTTTCGTCAAACGTAATAAGTATTTACGTAGAAACGATGAATGAACTGCGAGAGTTAACACACGCACGTGTGGCGCGGATCTGCTGTGACGTCGCAGTACAGCGCAAGAATTCCACGAAGCCCCCTGGAGCCTGCGTAGCAAACCACTTGTTGCGTAACGCGCGCTCCTTTCTCAGACAGATTTTTTTCCTATGTCGAGCAGCCTCTAAGATCACATAATTGAGGTAGTGTTCGCAGAAGCACAGGAAATTAATTGGATAACCGCCTGTCAACTGCTAACCCGGCGCTTAGGTTAAGTGCTGCAACCAGCTATTTATTAAAATTGTGTGGCATTAGTCTCGCTAGTACGAACCGAAAACATGGGCTGATAGCAGGTGAAAGTGAAAGGAGCAAGTGTGCTTCGTGAATGACTCACCGCCGTAACGTATCTGGAGTGGAGAAGAGCTGCGCGGTGAAATTACATGGAACATGCTTGTAAGACAGTTACTTTATACGAGGGAGTGTCGAAAAGTAATGCCTCCGAATTTTTTATGCGACAATTCTCAACGTTTTTAAATAAAACAAACGATATTAACATACTTAATAACGCACTGGTGTACATCACACCCTTTTGCAAGTAGTTCTTCATATTGGCACTGATGGATAGTTGTTGGACCTCCTCCTGAGGGATGTCGTACCAAATTCTGCCCAATTGGCGCTTTAGATCCTCAAAATCTCGAGATGGTCGGCGAGCTCTGCGGGTAATGTTCCAACCGTTCTCAATGGCAGAGATTTGGCGAGCCTGCTGGCCAAGATAGACTTTGGCAAGGCCAGATACAAGCAGTAGAACGTCTCGCCACTTGTGGGTGGCTATTATCTTGCGGAAATGTAAGCCCAGGATGGCTTGCCGCGAAGGGCGGCAGAAGAGGGCGTGTAATATCGTCGATGTAAGGGTGTCACAGATGATAACCAAAGGGGTCCTGCTATGAGAAGGAATGGCACCCGAGACTACCACTCTTATTTTTCGGGCCGAATGGCAGGCAACAGTCAAACCCACCGCTGTCCAGGGTGTCTCCAGCCAAATCGTCGGCCTGGAATCTTATTGACTGAAGCACAATTGTCTCAGACAACGACGAGTAATGTCTGGGGTGCCCTTTATTTTCACAGCAGCATCCCTTTGGTTGTCATCCACGGCACCCTTACAGCACAGCGGTACGTTGACGATATTCTTCATCCCGTTTTGTTGTCCTTCATGGCAAGCCATCTTGTCCTTACATTCCAGCAAGATAATGCTCGCCTGCACAGAGGGAGAATTTCTACTGATTGTATTCGTCCTTGGCAAACCATACCTTAGAAAGCAAGGTCGCCGCATCTCTCCCCAATTAGAACGTTTGGAGCATTATGGACAGGACCCTCCAACTATCTCGCAATTTTGAGGATCGAAAGAACCAGTTCACTCAGGCGGACATACATCAACTCTCTCAATCTATACCAAAACGAATAACTGCTTGCATAAGGGCCAGAGGTGGACCAACCCGTTATTGACTTGCTCAATTTCTGAAGCTTTTTCTGTTGGATAAATCATTCAGTGTTTCTGACATTGTAATAATTTGTATGTCCCTACATGTACGTACATCTACCGATCTCAGTGTCACTGGGTGTCCTTCGTGGTACGTTGTTCGTTTTTGCCTTAGAGTGTATTCAGACATAGAATAAACTGTAGAATCTCTGTATGTCCATCTTTTCAGAGATGGTTGCGGGACTCGCCAGTTCGGTATAGGTTGTCAAATCAAACACCTTTCAGCCGTCTAATTTCCAAACTGTTATTTTATTTTCCTATCAGTTTCGGCGATTTACTACACCATCTTCAGGCCTCCTGACCGACGTGCAGGAAGATTCCAACCTCTGTGCCTGTGAAAATAGGGGACAGCATTCAAATACTGGTATGCGTAGATTTCTGCTTGATATATCTATCACTTCAACCATCGGCAGATTCTGGTTGAAGTGATAGATATATCAAGCAGAAATCTACGCATACCAGTATTTGAATGTTGGCCCCTATTTTCAACGGCACCGAAGTTGGAACGTGTTCGATTTGAAAGACGTAGAAGCTTAATAACTTCTGTTTTATTTAAAAAGCGTGAAGTTTTTTCACATTAAAATGTTAGAGGCATTACTTTTCAGCACGGCCTCACAGAAATTCGTCTAAAGCATGCAACAGTATAGGTTACTAATCCTTTAGTTAGATCGTTAATCTTTTTTTTTAATTATGTTCTATGTGTTCCTAGTAAAATACTTGTGTCCTGAGAGTATATCTCTAGTGGATGGATACTACATCTAACTCAGATTTTCCGTTCTCGAGCCACTACCCTCCGTTGAGGCCGAGCGGTTCTAGGCGCTTCAGTCTGGAGCCACGCGACCGCTACGGTCGCAGGTTCGAATCCTGCATCGTGCATGGATGTGTGTTGTAACGTCCCCTTTGGAAAAATTATTAACTACTGTGCTGATAAACCTCTTACGTCATTTGATTTTTCAAACAGCTGAGCAAAACTGAAAGTACTCAGACATTTCTCTCTTTGCTTATTCTGATCAACAGTAAACTGACACATAATATTTTTATTTTTTTAACGCAATGCAATCTGACTTTCAATAATCCCTACAAAAGAATCGCCCTGAGTAACAATAACCTATACCTTTCTTGACTCACTCACCTCACAAGAATCTTCGTTACTCAAACTACTGCAAAACTAATAATAACCTATACCTTTCATGAATCACTTACCTCACAAAAATCTTCGTTACTCAAACTACTGCAATACAGCGAGTGCCAATACTGCCAGCTAAATAAAAGATTCTAACTACTGAAGGCACTAACTACTGATAGGCATAGTTAGCAAACAAAAGATTTTGATACAGGACAAACAATGTATTTACCTTAATAGTTATCAAAAGTCATTATATATATATATATATATATATATATATATATATATATATATATATCAGTTCATGACACCCAGACTTACAAATTTCCTTTTTCTGACGGATGCACATCCAGATAGTTTGCTCTCAAAACTCCGCCATCTCTCTATCCCACGTCCACCACTGCTGCCGGCTCACCTCCAACTGTGCAACGCTACGCGCTGTTCACATCCAACTGCCCAACACTACAATATCAAATATTCCAACAATGAAAACCAGCCACAGACTGCACACAGCACAGTCAGTGATTTTCATACAGAGCGCTACGTGGCGTTGCCAACATAAAAACCTACTTACAGTGTGATGTCCTTAGATTAGTTAGGTTTAAGTAGGTCTAAGTTCTAGGGGACTGATGACCTCAGATGGTAAGTCCCATGGTGCTCAGAGTCATTTGAACCATCCGTTCTCGACACAAAAATTTGTATATCTTCATTCAATTGTCCTTCTTTCCTCTGTAAATCAATTTATTCGAACATCGTTAGGGTTACTTTTTAAAATATTGACTCTGTTTCATTATAATGTCTAACATGCCGATGTTTCGGTACATCGATGTACCTTGCAATACCTTATAGTCTGCTGAAGACAATGACTTAACGTTAGATTTTATAATTGAATGACAGTCCCAATGAATCGTTCATATGAGCTGTAGTAGACAGAAAGCAAGATGATGTCTCTATCGTCTACCCGTATAGCAGCCATTCATAACGAGAGTGGCAAATCAAAATCCTACCAAAAGTGAGCTCCATTCCCTAATACGAATTTTAGTGAAGGAAGAATCTCAAACGGCTTTGCGCGGAATGGACACGCGGTTTGAGGCGCCATGTTATGGATTGCGCGGCCCTCCCACCAGTGGTTCGAGTCGTCCCTCGGGCCTGGGTGTGTGTGTTGTTCTTATCATAAGTAAGATTAAGTTAGTTTAAGTAGTGTGTACGTCTAGAGACCGATGACCATAGAAGTTTGGTCCCTTAGTAATTCACACCAATCTGAACATTTTTTTCCAAACGGTTTTTAGTGACGGAAGAATCTCAAAGCTATTGTTATTAGTTGCGAAGTTTGTACTGTAGGTGGACCGAATGCGATGAGTGAAGGTGTTCTGTGTGAGTTGTGTCGTTTAGGAAGTGAATTTTCATGATGCCAGAAATGGCTGTCAGTCTGTGGTGGGCAACGCACTAATACAGAAAGCTGACCAAAAGAATTCGTGAAAACCAGCATTTCACGATATCTCAACTATAGGACTACGTCCCTCAGATTTGTAGGACAATATTGCATAAGATCATGACTAATAAATTGGGATGCCACAGGTTCCGAGTTCTTTAAATCCAAAACTTTCAGGCATCAGCATTTTATGAAGAGGCAGCTTGTCAACTCGTTGAGATATATGATAAATGTTAGATGGTGATTATATACAGACGTAGCGTAAAGATGTAGTTTTAAAATTTACATTGTAAAATTGCTGAATTTGTCCCATTATTTCATTTATAGACTAACGCAAGTTAAATGCAAACATAGGCTTTCGCAGCCGTTGTCACAGTCAATAAAATTCTTTTGAGTTTGGGACAGCATTGTCAATTATAAAATTCCAAAGTTTCGGCGACTATTGCAAGACGCCTTCCTCAGGGAAATACACCCTGAGGAAGGCGTCTTACAATATTCACCGAAACGTCGGAATTTTATAGTTAACAATGCGGCCCCAAACGCAGAAGAATTTTATTGACTGTAACGCAAGTTACTTGTCGCATATCCCTCGCACTTGACATAATTTTCGTTGAATGACTTTGTTCAGTAACAATGACAGACCTTCAGCCTAAAGAAAATCTGATTAAGTCTCGTCTCAGTAAAACTAGATTATCACTTTTTCCGGGAAATTTAATCAAACGCCTGATACGTGATCATATCTAATTTGTCTTACTTTTCTTGACGTGCAGTGTTCTACGACGTACAGTATCTTTATGCATGAATGGTGATATAAACGGTGTATTTACATTCGTTTTGGTCAAATTAGGGTAGCGCAATCCATAAAAGATTAGAGTTAGTGTGTTGGGCTGCGACCTTACTGTTTGGGAGTCTTATTTACCGTACACTACTTTCAGAACTCGTATTTTTTCTAATAGCTAAGCAAAGTATTGTCCTTCATGTGGATTTTTAATTTTGCTACGGGCAGAGGTATTTCAAGTCATTACGCAAGTGTTATTATTACACATTCGTAACACACGCCCATTTCCAGCTTAACCGATTTCTTGTTATTATAACCAAGTTGTCTGGATACTACAGTCTGTCTGTCAAGAGTGGTACAATATCACTATTTTATTTAGTTATGTATTTGAAGGTCATGTCTGCCAGCAATTTAAACCGTTGTCGGTCTCATCATGGTATGTACTACACTGAATGACAGCAACACCAAAAACTAATTCACGTAAAGTATCGTCCGGAAACACATTTGTCTGGGTAACATACACTCCTGGAAATTGAAATAAGAACACCGTGAATTCATTGTCCCAGGAAGGGGAAACTTTATTGACACATTCCTGGGGTCAGATACATCACATGATCACACTGACAGAACCACAGGCACATAGACACAGGCAACAGACCATGCACAATGTCGGCACTAGTACAGTGTATATCCACCTTTCGCAGCAATGCAAGCTGCTATTCTCCCATGGAGACGATCGTAGAGATGCTGGATGTAGTCCTTGGAACGGCTTGCCATGCCATTTCCACCTGGCGCCTCAGTTGGACCAGCGTTCGTGCTGGACGTGCAGACCGCGTGAGACGACGCTTCATCCAGTCCCAAACATGCTCAATGGGGGACAGATCCGGAGATCTTGCTGGCCAGGGTAGTTGACTCACACCTTCTAGAGCACGTTGGGTGGCACGGGATACATGCGGACGTGCATTGTCCTGTTGGAACAGCAAGTTCCCTTGCCGGTCTAGGAATGGTAGAACGATGGGTTCGATGACGGTTTGGATGTACCGTGCACTATTCAGTGTCCCCTCGACGATCACCAGTGGTGTACGGCCAGTGTAGGAGATCGCTCCCCACACCATGATGCCGGGTGTTGGCCCTGTGTGCCTCGGTCGTATGCAGTCCCGATTGTGGCGCTCACCTGCACGGCGCCAAACACGCATACGACCATCATTGGCACCAAGGC
Organism: Schistocerca americana; assembly: GCF_021461395.2. Classification (NCBI taxonomy): domain Eukaryota; kingdom Metazoa; phylum Arthropoda; class Insecta; order Orthoptera; family Acrididae; genus Schistocerca; species Schistocerca americana. Next base: position 289,040,539 of record NC_060126.1, read on the forward strand.
AGAAGCGACTCTCATCGCTGAAGACGACACGTCTCCATTCGTCCCTCCATTCACGCCTGTCGCAACACCACTGGAGGCGGGCTGCACGATGTTGGGGCGTGAGCGGAAGACGGCCTAACGGTGTGCGGGACCGTAGCCCAGCTTCATGGAGACGGTTGCGAATGGTCCTCGCCGATACCCCAGGAGCAACAGTGTCCCTAATTTGCTGGGAAGTGGCGGTGCGGTCCCCTACGGCACTGCGTAGGATCCTACGGTCTTGGCGTGCATCCGTGCGTCGCTGCGGTCCGGTCCCAGGTCGACGGGCACGTGCACCTTCCGCCGACCACTGGCGACAACATCGATGTACTGTGGAGACCTCACGCCCCACGTGTTGAGCAATTCGGCGGTACGTCCACCCGGCCTCCCGCATGCCCACTATACGCCCACGCTCAAAGTCCGTCAACTGCACAAACGGTTCACGTCCACGCTGTCGCGGCATGCTACCAGTGTTAAAGACGGCGATGGAGCTCCGTATGCCACGGCAAACTGGCTGACACTGACGGCGGCGGTGCACAAATGCTGCGCAGCTAGCGCCATTCGACGGCCAACACCGTGGTTCCTGGTGTGTCCGGTGTGCCGTGCGTGTGATCATTGCTTGTACAGCCCTCTCGCAGTGTCCGGAGCAAGTATGGTGGGTCTGACACACCGGTGTCAATGTGTTCTTTTTTCCATTTCCAGGAGTGTTTTTAACTGATTAAAATAGCAGTATCACAGGCTAATGTAAGCACGAGATAAGCCATTGCAAATGTAAAGCGCTGGTGCCTTAACAACCGTTGTAACCGCCATAATGTGGAATGCAAGCTTACTAACGTGCGTTGATAGTGTTGTGTAGATGCTGGATATCAGTCTGTGGGACAGAGTTCCATGTCTGTTGCACTTGGTCAGTCAATACAGGAATAATTAATGCTGTTTGTGAATGACGGTGGAATTGTCGTCCGATAATGCCCCATATGTGCTCCATTGGAGACAGATCTGGTGATCGAGTAGGCAAAATGTCGACAAACTGCAGAGCATGTTGGTTTACAACAGCAAATGAGCGAGCGTTATCGTGTAGGAAAACACCCACTGGAATTTTGTTCATGAATGGCAGCATAACAGTTCGATTCATCAGGCAGACGTACAAACTTGCATTCGTGGTACATGAATGCCGCTGTCGTAAGAAATTGCATTCCCAGACCATAACAGTAAGTGTAGGCTCTCTCTGAGTACTATTGAACTTACCTTCGGAAATCATCAGTCCCCTAGAACTTAGAACTACTTAAACCTAACTAACGTAAGGACATCACTCACATCCATGCCCGAGGCAGGATTCGAACCTACGACCGTAGCGGTGGCGCGGTTCCAGACTGTAGCGGCTAGAACCGCTCGGCCACTCTGGCCGGCAGTAAGTGTAGGTCCAGTGTTGTACCACATAGTCAGGTTGCTTGCGGGTCCTCAACTGGCCTCCTTCTAAGCAACACACGACCATCACTGGCACCGAACCACAACCAGATTTCATCATAAAACACAACAGACCCTCACCCTATCCTCCAACGAGCTCTCGCTTGACACCACTGAAGTGGCAAATGGCCGAGGTTTGTGGTCAGCGTTTCTGGCTCGGAGCTGTCCTTGAAGTAACCGATTTTTAACCGTTCCTTGTGACACATTGGTGCCAACTGCTGCTTATGTTGCTGCTGCAGCTGCAGTATGACGCCTCAGAGCCATATGCTGAATATGGTAGTCTTCCCTCTCAGTAGCGCCACGTGGCCCTCCGCAGCACGGTCTTCTTGCGACAGTACATTCCTGTGACCACCGCTTCCAGGAATCGTGTACGGTGGCTACATTCCCACGTAGTCCTTCTGCAGTGTCGCAGAAGCTTTTCGTAACACTATTACACGACTTTGTTCAAACTCAATGAGGTGTTGATAATGTCGTCTTTGTGCCCTTAAAGAAATTCTTGTCTAATTTTAATTTACCACATCCTATCTCAAAGTAATAACCGTAAGGGTCGTGATCGTTACGTAAAGCGTGTAGTTAAAGCTAACTTGATTCACTTCCTCATAGTGGTGCCACTAGCCACTCTAACGCATCATCTTTCAGATGTGAAACACGCCTGTCAACTTTCCATGACAACGGTCATGGGACACCTCCTAATATGGTGTCGGATCTCCTTTTTCCCAGCGTAGTGCAGCAACACGACATGGTATGGACTCAACAAGTCGTTGGAAGTCCATTGAAGAGATATTGAGCCATGCTGCCTCTATAACCATCAATAATTGCGAAACCGCTGCAGGTGCAGGATTTTGTCCACGAACTGACCTCGCGATTATGCGCCATAAATGTTCGATGGGACTCATATCGGGCAATCTGGGTGGTCAAATCATTCACTCCAATTGTCTAGAATGTTCTTCGAATCAGACGCGAACAGTTGTGGCCCGGTGACATGGCGCAATGTTATCTATAAATATTCCATCTTTGTTTGAGAACATGAACGGTTGCAAATGGCCTCCAAGTAGCCGAACTCAACCGGTTTGCAGTCAATGATCGATTCAGTTGGACCACAGGGCACAGTCTGTTCCACTTAAACACAGCCCAGAACATTATGGAGCCACCACAAGCTTGCCCAGTGCCTGGTTGACAGGCTGGGTCTATGGTTTCGTGGGTTCTGGACTACTATCGATCCTACAAACAGCTGTTACTAGCTGAAGTCGGAACTCATCTGACCAAGCCATGGTTTTTCAGTCGTCTACGGTCCAATCAAGCCCAGGAGATGTGCTGATGTTTATGATGTGCTTTTAGCAAAGGTACTCGCTCCGATCGTCTTCCGCCGTAGCTCATTAACGCCAGATATCGCCACACTATGCTAAGGGATACGTTTGCCGTACGTTTCATATTGATTTCTGCCCAAGCAGTGTTGCTAGTCTGTTAGCACTGACGTCTCTATGCAAGCTCCGCTGCTTTCGGCCACTGCGTCGTCCGTGATGAGAGGTAATGCCTGAAATGTGGTATTCTTGGCTCATTCTTGACACTGTGGATTTCGGAATATTTGATTCCATAAAGATTATGGAAATGGAATGTCCCATGCGTCCAGCTTCAACTGCCATTCCGCACTCAAAGTCTCTTAATTCCCGACTTGCGACCATAATCACGTCGTAAATCTTTCCACAGGAGTCATCTGAGAACAAATGACAGCTCTGCCAATGCCCAGCCCTTTTACACCTTGTGTACGCGATTCTACCGCCATCTGTAAATGTGCATATCGCTTTCCCGTGACTTTTCAGTGTAATGTGTTTCATCATACTTCTTTACAAGTATCATTAAGTTGACAGAAAGAGTACTGCGATTCTGGCAGGAAGTTGTATACGGCCGCTTCTTCCGTTCAGATTATTCCTGAAGTGAGGCTTTATTTGTGAAACCATTTAGTATTGTCAGGATCACATGCTAGAGTGATTTACCAGTCATAGTCAAACTGGATCTGCGTCGTACTATTCTTCTACAGCCGGGCTCAATGGCTGTTAATGTGTTGTCATTCATCTATTATATCGAATATATTCGACTCATTAGAAGGACAGAGATTCCAGTCTTTGAAAACCGTGCTGAGTCTGTGAAACACGTTGGTCTTAGACTTCAAGATACAATATTGTTCATATTGTTCCTAAAGAAGGCTTATTAAGAGCAAAAACGTCCATGATTTTTAAGCTATAGTCACGAACAACCCTTGGTAAAATTTTTGTGAATAACAGAAAAGACAAAGTTGAAAATTTTGTGAGAAGATGTTGAAGAGGTAGAACAGTTGGAGACGACGCTATTCGCCCGGCTCGTCTGGTTCACTGACACTTTCTGGCTGGGTATAGAGGCGTACAGTAACTTACCTGGAAGGTTTGCGCTGCAACAACTGGCTCCCTGCTGTCCGGGGAATGTCGAAGCAGTTCCAAAAATATTTTGTGCCAATTACGATTATCAACTTATTCTGTATAATGCTAGATTTTGTAGGATTTACTTTACAATATTGCATAGCTTTGCGCTTGCTATGAAATGACATTATTATGAGTTACAAAATTAGATATTTCTTCTCTATATTTTGCTATTAACTAGTTATTTTATTAAACTGTCGTTACGTACATGCTCATATCTTGTAGAAATACACACGGAAACAAAGTGTGCGTTTATAATGCACCACGCTCATCATTTACAACTCCAGAAATCACTAAACACACACAAACGCACAGACACACACACACACACACACACACACACACAAGCAAACACACACACACACACACACACACACACATACATACGTACATACAGACATACATACATACATTCATAGACACACGCGCTCGCGCAGTGGGATGAACAAAGGAGTACCATGAACACGGTGTGTTCTTTAGTTCAAAGTTGTAACTACTCATGTCGTTCATCACAAGCAAGCCCTGTGTTTGTGTATGTATTTAAAAATGGTTCAAATGCCTCTGAGCACTATGGGACTTAACATCTGAGGTCATCAGTCCCCTAGAACTGAGAACTACTTAAACCTAACTAACCTAAGGACATCACACACATTAATGCCCGAGGCAGGATTCGAACCTGCGACCGTAGCGGTCGCGTGGTTCCAGACTGTAGCGCCTAGAACCGCTCGCCCACACCGTCCGGCTGTATGTATTTATAAAACAGATGAGCATACAGACAGATACAGACAGTACGCAAATAACTGTAAGTAATCGCAAAATGTAAACAAGAAACATTTTCCTGAAATTATATCTTTATGGATGGCAAGCTATAATATTGTGATTAAGGTCCTATAGAATCAAACAATCTAGGGAACAGTTTACTAATAACGACGGATATCTAATGTTTTGGGACCTAATTTTTCATTCTATAATTAATGTAATAGACATTTACAAATGCTGCTCACAATGCTACCTCATTTCTAAAAAGAACAAAAACTACAGAAAATAGCGTAACCTGTTTATTGCTGTCAGTAGCGCGCATTTGTTCATGAGATTCTACACTGGAGTGCCAAAAAACTGATGTAGGCATGCGTATTTTTGACGAGTATACCGTGCATATCAGGAATCCGGTAAAACGTCAAATCTCCGATATCGCCGCTGCCAGAGTAAGATCCTGCAAGAACGGGTCCAACGACGACTGAAGAGAATCGTTCAACGAGATAGAAGTGCAGCCCATCCGTAAATTAGAGCAGATTTCAACAAGAGTCGGAGTGCGAACCATTTGACGCAACATCATCGATATGGGCTTTCAGAACCGAAGGCCCACTCGTCTACCCTTGATGACTGCACGACACAAAGCCTTACGCCTCGCCTGGGCTCGTCAACACCGACATTGGACTGTTGGTGTCTGGAAACATGTTGCCTGGTCAGACGAGTCTCGTTTCAAATTGTACCGAGCAGATGGACGTGTACGGGTACGGAGAGACCCTCACTAATGCATGGACCCTGCACGTCAGCAGGGGAATGTTCAAGCTTGTGGAGCCTCTGTAATGATGTGGGGCGTGTGCAGCTGGAGTGACATGGAACCCATGAGACGTCTAGATACACACTGTCAGGTGATACGTACGTACTCATCCTGTCTGATCACCTGCATCCATTCATGTCCATTGTGAACTGCAACGGATTTAGGGATTTCCAGCAGGACAATGCGACACCCCAAACGTCTGTAATTGCTACAGAGTGGCTCCAGGAACACTTTTCTGAGATTAAACACTTCCGCTGGCCACCAAACACCACAGGCATTATTGAGCGGATCTGGGATGCCTTGCAGCTTGCCGTTCAGAAGAGATCTCCACCCCCTCGTACTCTTACGGATTTATGGTGGAGAGCTCTGCAGGATATATGGTGTCATTTCCCTTCAGCACTACTTCAGATATTAGTCGAGTCCATGTCACGTCCTGTTGCGGCACTTCAGCGTGCTCGTTTGGGCCCTAGACGATATTAGGCAGGTGTACCAGTCTACTCACTGGTTTGATGCGGCCCGCCACGAATTCCTTTCCTATGCTAACCTCTTCATCTCAGAGTAGCACTTGCAACCTACGTCCTCAATTATTTCCTTGACGTATTCCAATCTCTGTCTTCCTCTACAGTTTTTGCCCTCTACAGCTCCCTCTAGTACCACGGAAGTCATTCCCTCACGTCTCAGCAGATGTCCTATCATCCTGTCCCTTCTCCTCATCAGTGTTTTCCACATATTCCCTTCCTCTCCGATTCTGCGTAGAACCTCCTCATTCCTTACCTTATCAGTCCACCTAATTTTCAACATTCGTCTATAGCACCACATCTCAAATGCTTCGATTCTCTTCTGTTCCGGTTTTCCCACAGTCCATGTTTCACTACCATACAATGCTGTACTCCAGACGTACATCCTCAGAAATTTCTTCCTCAAATTAAGGCCGGTATTTGATATTAGTAGACTTCTCTTGGCCAGAAATGCCTTTTTTGCCATAGCGAGTCTGCTTTTGATGTCCTCCTTGCTCCGTCCGTCATTGGTTACTTTACTGCCTAGGTAGCAGAATTCCGTAACTTCATTGACTTCGTGACCATCAATCCTGATGTTAAGTTTCTCGCTGTTCTCATTTCTACTACATCTCATTACCTTCGTCTTTCTCCGATTTTCTCTCAAGCCATACTGTGTACTCATTAGACTGTTCATTCCGTTCAGCAGATCATTTAATTCTTCTTCACTTTCACTCAGGATAGCAATGTCATCAGCGAATCGTATCATTGATATCCTTTCGCCTTGTATTTTAATTCCACTCCTGAACCTTTCTTTTATTTCCACCATTGCTTCCTCGATGTACAGATTCAAGAGTAGGGGCGAAAGGCTACAGCCTTGTCTTACACCCTTCTTAATACGAGCACTTCGCTCTTGATCGTCCACTCTTATTATTCCCTCTTGGTTGTTGTACATATTCCCGTCTCTCCCTATAGCTTACCCCTACTTCTTTCAGAATCTCGAACAGCTTGCACCATTTTATATTGTCGAACGCTTTTTCCAGGTCGACAAATCCTATGAAAGTGTCTTGATTTTTCTTTAGCCTCGCATCCATTATTAGCCGTAACGTCAGAATTGCCTCTCTCGTCCCTTTACTTTTCCTAAAGCTTCTTTGCTCAGCAGTGTAAAATGAGTTACTATAGTACCGATCAAAACCTATCGTGAGATCGTAGACACACTATCCTCTAAGTACAATACTCTTCCCTGCGTTTTCCGACGGAGCCGACATAGAGTACTGGACGTGTTGTCCACAGAGCGGCAACAGCCGCTTGCTGTCAGCAGATCGCGCTCCGGCAGCCCCTCCCGGAGAAAGCCGGCATCCGGCAAGGCACACGCGTTCGCACGTAACCATCCGCGCCGACCAGATCAGCCGCTGCACACATTACGTAACGCGCGTACCGGCCGTGCGTGCACGCACCGATTTCTACATTTAGCGACTCGGTTGCGGAGACAGGCTGCGCGACCATGCCTTTTTGAGACAAGTAACTGAAGCTGACTAGTGGCATTGAGTATGAGGCACAGTTTTTTTCTCGCGGTTACTGCTAGCAACGGTACTCTTGAAGATTACGTACAGATTGTTGGCTGTCTGCTGTTGTTATGGGGGAGGAGATCGTAACTGACCTTGAGGGAGTTACTTTATTGTGTGCCCAATATTATATTTAAACATCTTAGCTAACTGTATTGTCTGTACACTATTATCAATGTTACCTAAAATGGTCCTTGAGGGAGTTACTTTATTGGGTGCCCAATATTATATTAAACATCTTAGCTAACTGTATTGTCTGTACACTATTATCAATGTTACCTAAAATGGTCTTACGGACTTCTTTGTCCGTTTTTACTTAGTTTTGATTTCTGCATATCAAATCATCGGTGTGAAAATTTTATTCATTACTTAAGTAAGTGTAATTAATCTATGGATATAATTTCGAAAGTAATGTACTGTAAAAGAACAAAAATGTTAAAACTTTACTTGTAAAACTGGCCCATGCGTAGGGAAACTATGTAATCCTGTAAAACTTGGAGGGAGTCCCTCCGCAACGGAATTAGGTAGGCGGGAATAAAAAAGGTAGATCTGGCGATCAAACTGCAAGACACATGTGTAGCATGTCTAAGGGTTGGAAAGGTGTAGGTTTCGAGAATGATTGGTACAACAGTTCTACGATCTTCTGTCTGTTTGTGAGATCTATCGGTATGATGCCTTCACGTCCCCCATGCCACTCGTTCAACCTTTTTAGAAGTCATAAGTTGCCGGTAGGTTACACGTGCACGTAAACTTGGCATGCTGTGTTGTAATCTCCACCTAAAAAGTTCCAACAGCGTTGGACACAATAGCCATTATGTGTTCCCACCATTTATCTTCTATGGGAATGACTTTTATGAAATTTTAACCAAGATATTCCGCAGCCATGGAAATACCGAATTATCAGTTTGGTATCGCTCGGACATAGCGTTCGAGGTGTAAGACCTTTCATTTCGGTAAGTATATTTGTTGGATTTATCCCAATATCTATCTTCCCCTACTAACTTTTGTTCTCCTGTGGTACTAAAGAAATTATTACCTGAAATCTTCAGGCAAATCGTCATCCTGTCCCCCGTCTAGGTAGTGTTTTCCACGTATTCGCTTCCTCGCCAATTTTGCGAATGACATGTCCCCTACTTACCTTAATTAATTTTCAACTTCCTTACACTAACACAGCTCAGATTCTGCGAATCTCTTCTTTTAAGGATTTCCGTCTATGATTCACATGTCGCTGACCCCATTTCTGCTGTTCCTCAGTACTTAGGTCTTTCCTTGGTTTATTTTCAAACCGTAGCCTGTGCTTGCCAGACAGTTCCTTACATTTCTTCCTCATTTTCACAGAGATCAGCAGTGCTGTCAGCAAATATTGTCATCGATATCCTTTCATCCTAAATTTAATCCCACTTCTGAAGCACTTCTTATGTATTATCCAGCAAAGAGAGCTGAAGATCTCGTCAAGGCGGTAGCACTGAGGAACAGGAAGGAGAGAGAATACCTTCGTACGCTCCAGTATCCTTAAGGGTGTGAAGCTGCCGCACGGTACATGTCTGTAGGTCAGTATCCTGTGTTGCACGACAATTACTGACCGATACTTCTACCTGACAATACTCCACGCACACTATCATTGCGACAAAATCCATCCCCAAAGTAATTTCTCTGAATAACCATGGCCGTTGTAATTATGAAGCTTCATTTCTTCGTAAAAATCTAACGCGGTATTTTATGAAACCAAACGAAACTCACATGTCGTCTTCGTCGACATGATAACTTGTTTATTCTACCAACTTTTACACCCAAACCCTGTAGACAGAATAATTTTTCTCAGAGTTTCTTTGCTAGTCTTGAAGTCAAGACATGTAAAACAAAAGTTGTTAAATTTTCTCAAAGATGTCATTTCTTTGTAGGTCTAAGAGCTTGCTTCCAATAAGGCAATGGGATATTTATCGCTTGAACTTTATTGCTCCGAATAGATACGTGAATCGCCTTCCGCTCGGCTTTGTGTACCTACTTCCATAATTGTAACTTCATTACTTTACTCAAATTTAACGTTGGAGTTTCCACGTTCCGTCGCCTTTTTCTCCAGCAGTTACTCCTTTCTCCTTCATATAGTCAGTAATTTAATGACATTAACGGGAAGCCGTCACGGTGTTCAGCGAGGGCATTTTCCGCAAACCCTTCGTGATTGCACTGCATTAACTTGAACGGGAACTTGGCTGTACACAGTCATGTGACATATTAGAGAGCGTGTCTCCTGTTCACTTTGCCGACCAATATCTTTGTATTTCTTTTGACCCACAATTGAATCAAATTCTACACAGTGAGTTGTTTGAAATTGTTGAAATTTGAGTCATTTTAATATGTTCACATGCACATGAATTTCAGTCACGAATACTTTTCCTGATGCGTACAGATATGTTCTAAAATACTAGAGCCCTACATTTACACATCATCAACATAATGGAAGAAGAGAGTGGAAGTTTGAAAATAAACACCGAGTCTCACTTCCCAGGATACTGCACAGTCCTTCGCTTCTGATTTCGGCCCTGCCATACTAACACCTTGCACCATTATCCTTGCTTCGAGCGCAGTCTGACCAAGCTATACAAGTACTTTCTACCAGTATCTACATGCATGAGCAATCCATTAAGGTCGCTGTGTTCGAGCCTGAGCGCTACTGGCACCATGGCTAACTGTACAGTTTGTCGTAATTGGGGTGATGATATATCTTGACCGGCCCTCGTATTGACAATATAAATGCACTTGTTCACACTAGATGAGCGAATTCATCAAATCTGGTTTCGGTCAGGTAGGAAGAACCTGACATATGGCCACTGGATTGGTATGCCATCATGTTCATAGTATACTGCGAGGACCGCCTTATACTCGCTGACAACCGCCGTCTCAAGAGACAACAGCATTTTGGGTGCAAGATTTTCTGTCGATTATCATGGTTTGGATCAGTGTGCACTACAACAGATCACTGATCAAATGAACATAAAACTACTGATGAGCAGCCATACCGTCTACAAGCAGCTGCTCGCTGTTGGGTCCAGAATCCATCAGCCCAGATCAGTATAATGTACGACACAGAACACAAATAAAGTAGCATATATTCAGGAAAATCATCATTGGACTCATGTAGTATGGAAAAAGTCTCCTGTACTGTAGAGCACACGTTGGTGCAGGCTGGAGGAGTTCTAAAACTACATCTCTCCATATCTGATGTCTGGACTTTGGACATGCTGTTAAGCGTTCTTACTTTCTTTACGCCTGTAACTATTCACACTTTTCATTTGTTTATAAGAGAAGAAAATATATAATTACTGTTGAACAGCAATATACCACTGATTCTAGTTGGATTTAATTGGCTACAGTGATTTGTTAATAACATGCCAACTTTACTAGATCTACTTCACCTGCTGCGGAAAGGTATGTCATTTCTCCAGTACTTGAAATGGTCTCTCTTCCTGGGTGTCGATGACACTCTACTTTTAAGCTCTATATTAACGAACGAAAGTGAGAGAACAGACGTGGAAATAACAAACGATAACACGATAAAATGAGTTTCAGGTTCATGAAATATTATTCTAATTATAATATTTCCATTTGGCTGTAAGACACTACGCACTAACCATAAACAAACGATTACGTTAATGATAGCGGTATTGTATCTGTATAACTTGCCCACGTTTATCATGTACAACTAAGAATTTCTTTCTTTCCATTTATGACAAGCATACTGAGATCAAGAAAAAACGGCCAAAGGAACATAGCAATTTTATGTCTCGAAAAAGCTACTAAAGTCTCATAGAGAAGGCAGGACTCGATTTTTAATCCTTTGTACCTCTTGTTAAAAAGTACGTATCTGTAAGTATACAGTAACCTTAGCAATACCAACATATTTTTCATAACGCGTACTACCAGGCGGAAGGCGGAGGGGTGAGTGTGGGAAGGGGTGGGGGGCGGGGAGGGGTGTTTTATGCCCACCGCAAAGAAATTAAAAATTAAATTTCCTTAACTGTCGTTATTTATTATTAACAAAGTACATTTAAAATGGTCGCTTTTGCGTAAGTAGGGTTCAGAGCCTGGAAATATCTTTTAAGGAATGCCATGCATTTTCCACAACTAATTGCGATACCGTATGACCACCGCAAAAAATTTATAAAAATATAAGTTTCGATCATTGTCGTTGACTTTTATTAACAACATATTTTTTTAAGATAAATTGAGGTATAGGAAGATCCCTAATCCTGAAAACATGAATATGACATTTGTTGTGAAACGTGACATCCACTAAAACACTAAATCTTTTGTTAAGTTTTACTCAAAAATTTATAACAATTAAAATAAATCATTAAAACAATAACAATTCTCTTCCAGATTTTAATATATGAGGTACATGAGAAGATAAGAATATTTTCAAAAGGTGGGCATAGAGTATCCCCCTCCCCCCCCCCCCTTTGGTATTGTGAGGGTTAATTACACTAGTTCGCTTCATATTTATGTTTCTGTGGTAGAATCTTGAAATACTACTTTCATTTTCAGTAATTACTCACGTCACAGTCATTGTTCTGAACAATCCAGACTTGTTAAAATTTCTTTAACCATGGAAAAAATAATTGAATTGAAGGCTCTTTTGCACCGTCTAATTTGTCTGTGGTCTCTTGAAATGGTTTCAGGAAATCAATAAATCTTGCTGGAAGCTCATTATCGCATCCCTGGAATCTGTAAGCGTTATTCTCTTCTGCAACAAATCAGCAGATCAACTACCTTGAATGAGTAAGTTCCCAGGGTATTACCGAAGCTGTTCCAGGGTATGCTGACCTCTCGCTTTAAAGATCAATTCAAAGATGAGCAGAAGCCACCTTTCTTCATGTGCCGTACAATGCATTTTGAATTATTAATTGTGGCTGCGACGTTAGGGAAGGCAGTTAACAAGAAGTTGTTTCGTTCGTAAGAGCGACTAAGTGCTGTGTTAATGCAATGAGCAGCATAAGGAAGCCGTGCGTGATTTTACAAAGTTTTCATTTCATTGACACACTGGTCTGAGACACAAATTGATGCAACATGTACGGTGAACTGTTCCAGTCAGATATTCTTTCTTCTGTTTTCATAATATTTACCACTCTCTTGTTAAACACAAAGAATCTGGTTGTAAAGGAAACACTGTTCACAAGAGACCAACTTGCATTTACTGCAGTAAGCGACAAATAGAGCACCTGATTGTGCTAATTCCATATAGCAACCGTCGGAGTACATATTCTATTAATAAGGTGCCACAGAACAGGCTGATAGAATTCTGAACAGTATAATGCTTTCTGTTATTAATAACTTCTTAATATCAGAAGGCATTACACTGTTTCGGATTCTATCAGCCCGTTCTGTGGTATGTCTACTCATAGTAGAAGGATGTGGCATGACGACTGAAACGCTGTCTTCTCCACAGTATGCCTAGTTCTTTGAAAGCTTCGCAAGAAACAGCATTAAAACGACTCACATCTTTTGCACACTTTGCAATACATTCTGCAGTAATGCTGTTTTTTATTACTGTTGGTATCCTCGAAGGAGCTTTTTCAGTGTGAGATTTCTCACAACTGTGTTTCTTGAAATGGTAACACCGCTTCCCGGCAGGTCACAGAAGTTAAACACTGTCAGATTTGCTAACACTTGCATGCTCACCGTCCTGGTAAGCCGAGTGCTGTTGGCAAGCGGGGTGCATCCGGCCCTTGTGAGGCCAATTTAGGAGCTACCTGATTGAGAACTAGCGGCTCCGGTCACGAAAACTGACAACGGCGGGGAGAGCGGTGTGCTGGCCACTTGCCCCTTCGTATCCGCATCCGGTGACGTCTTAGGGCTGAGCACGACAAGCAGCCGATCGGTACCGTTGGGTCTTCAAGGGCTGTTCGGACGGGGTTTGTTTGTTTTTGTGTTTCTTGAAATGAGTCGTTACTGATTGGAATAACAATAATGTAGAGCAGTTTATCCACGATACGAACACAGTGGGCTTTCTACCATGATCTCCCTTTTCCTACTCGCAAATTATCCCCTATCGAAATTAAATGTTCGTCGTCTTCCTTAGAGATCTAAATAATTTCTTTTATCTCATACATTGTTTTAACACGTAAATCCATCTGCGGAGTTAGTGGGCAAAACGAGTTGTTACTGTGGATTTGTGTGCATTCTGGCTACTACAGCGTTTTCCGTAAAATAGGAATTAGAAAGAAAACTGAAAATCGACAAATTTTTATATTGGAGATTTAAAACACTGCTCTAGGAAGAAATCAAGGATCGAGGCGGAGCTAACAGATGTGTAATCCAGAGCTCTTGTCCGACACACTACGAGAAGTCCACAGTAACAGAGAATAAAATACAACTTGTGGGGAATGCATTCAGCATTCTATTTTTTCCTTAATTTCTAAATTTAAGTTGAGAGTTAGTGTTGTCGTGGTTTTAAAAACAGTGGTAATAAAATTTTAAAGTTTATTTACGTGAAATCAGTAACGTTATCTTTAAAGCACGAGTAATCCTTCCTAAAGTTCTAAGTGGTTGCAGCAGCAACCATCTGCTCTTAGTCACCACTTCCTGTACTGAAACTGGAGCACCCGAGATACAAATCTCTTACAACATGCGGGTTAAGCACCGTAACAGGTATCGAGTGACAGATTATGTCACGGGCTGTGATGTTGCTCCCGCATTCACGAGTTGCGACACCAGGGAGAGACGGAGACCTGTTCAGCGTAGATGGACCGAGAAGCGCCGCTGATAGGATTATTTCACAAGGCGTCGCGGCGGATCGCGGCCAATTAGCGTCGTGAGTAATCCTGCCCGTGGCCGGCAGGTCCACGTGCCCCTGCGCATGTGGGAGCGGCTACCTGCAACGCAGAGCCGCCTGACCGGTTCCAGACCACGGGCTGCGAATTGTCCACGGCTGGAACCAGAAAGACGCTGTAGCGCTTGCGATTCTATCGTGCGAGTTCCTCATTCCCATTCCTGAGCGTTCTATGTTTCTCCGTAAGTGATAATATCTGTGTGCTTATCTCCTGGGATCTAAGTGCCTATAAGGAAGCACCTGGATGTACATATACTTTCAACTGTTCATCAAACTGTTGCCTAGTGCGATTAAAAATTTTGGTATGTAAGTTTTTGCGGGACCAGGTTCTTCGTGTCAGGTACTTCCTCATTGATCAGTCACTTTGTGTTGGCCTCTACAATGTAATGAATTGAGCCAGAAGTAAGTTTCTGAAAACAAGACATACAAACTCTCTATACCGGGTCTGGCCACGGCGTCCCAAACTTCATGCGTGCAGCGTGTGCGGGCCGCGGGCTTTGCGCCGTCCTTCCCGGAAGTATCTAGAGCAGCACAACATTTCATTCAGCGTTGCGGTGCGGCATTTTGCGGTAGGCATAACTCTCCAGGTTCGACAGAATCGTGGTTTCGGCGCTGTTTACCCTTCAATATTTGTTTGAGATATGAAGGACGTTCACTGGTCCAATGGCTCTTTGCAAAAAACGTGGCAGTCTAGTGATCTGTCGTCACAACACTTTAAAAGGAGTGGGAATGACAGACGAGAGGGACGAGAATTCTCAATTCGCATAAGCGATGGGTACTGCTTATCCTTTACGTTATAGTACCATACAGACAGAATTTAAACTTTTAAATGACAATAACATGGCGAAAAATTACAACGTTCGACAGATGTGATTTATTGTTCTAGACATCAAGAAGTACTTTGTGCTACATTTACAGGGAAGGAACACTTGTGGAATCTGCTGGTATGAATAGTTCAATTTTTGAAGTCGCACCACTATTCCACTGTTTGTTGTAACAGTTTTCAATGGCAATGAACGAAAAGTATGGAGACTTAATATATTACTCTAAATAGTGTTGGTCAAGTCAAGTAGCATGCCTGGAACGATTTTCCGATTGAAATTTCGTTATTGTTGAATTTATGAAGGAAAGGAGTGCAGGAACGAAAATTAGAAAATCTCCAATGGATTACTGACATTGCATTTGAAGTGAACTTTACTGCACTCTGCCCACAGTAAGACACTGCAAGGTAACTTCTTTCTCTGACAAAGGCAGTCTAGTTTTCTAACCTCCCTGGCGTTAAGGAAAGCACGAGGTTTGAAGGATTCATTATGGTCCTGCAACAGCTACATCAATAGCTTTATAAAGGTTTTGAGAACATTGTCAATTTTACATCTATTTTCGAGCTGTTTTCGAGAACGTTTGCCGTTTCAGTTGAAAGCGCCACAGTGTATGTGCAAATGTAAATGACCGACTTGCAAGGTAATTACAGTTTTACCTTAAAACTGTCCAAGACGTTTACATTGCTTGTCTCAGATAGATTATCAAAGTCTCCATAATGAGATTGCAAAAGTGCTACAATATTTCGATCGACATATATGTGTGTGAAAGACCTTTTTTCGCTTATGAAACTAAGTAAGTCACGATTACAAGGCAACTTCAGAGCAAAACTCTGAAGTTTTCTGTGCCTGTCCTTATGCCAACATTTCGTATCAGATAAAAATTATATTATGCCCTCAGCGCGCCAAAAATAATTAACTAGTAACGAAAACTTGGTTTGAATGTCACCTATATTGTTGAGAAATGTGAAATATAAAACCAAGTCATATGCAGTACGTCTGTACTGCCATTTAAATGCAATGTTTTCGCTGTTTTCCCCTCTTCTCCCTCATCTCGCTCAGACAGTGCGGATTGGGTTGGGGGAAATGTGAAGTGAGTCTGAGAGCTTTGGCACTCGGTCTCAGGCATAGCCCGCGAGTCAAAATCTTGGCCACTCCTGCTCTAAAGGGTCACAACACATTATGTAGAAACTAATGTTAACTTATATCAAGTGGATGATAAGGTGAATCATGGCATCAGAAAGCAATGACATGCTTTGATCGTTTATTTGCTGGCCTATCAGATAGCCTGCATCACTCCACGAAAAACAATACCAAGCTGAATTCGTCCAAACTTTGCACTGAAGTAACATAATCGTTATTGCTGTCCTGACTACTGTGCTGCAAGGGGTCACCGTGTTCTATGCTCAACGTCTTTCACTAGTAATTAAAACATTTTCGGTCCTATGTTCGATCCCACTGCATAAATTTAGAACAACAATCATCAACAATGGCGGCCGAAGTTTCTGGCATAGGTAGCTACCTTCGTTCTGGCAACCACCTTGCAAAAGTTTCATGGTACCCTCTTGCATTTAGGGGGAGGGGGAAACTGTCCATGAAAGACTGAACAAACAGCAATGATCAACGGAATGGGGATGCAGAAGCCAATGGGAACAACTACTCTAGAGACACATATTGTTTATCCACAGATAATGTGACATGTATTGAGAAAATGTCATGATGATCTCTCCATTGGCGAAGGATTTCGGATTAGACCACCATTTCGATCTTCATGAGGGGCCTGTAGAAGGACAGGTAACAATTCGAAAAATATTTTTTACATCTACAAAATGGTTACATTCTCAGGATCGGAACGTGAAACTCTCATCATAATCGACAGCAATCCAATGTCAATATAAACAGTTCAGGAATACTTTGATGAAGTATGTATTTCTTTTTGTATAAGTTTTTTGTATCTTTGATGACATATTAGTGTCGTCGTAACTGCCGTCTGCTTCACGTCTGCTGTGCAGCGAGCTACGTTAATTTAAGTATTAACTGTATTTTTCTTACTTGTCACTTCTTCTTCCGTGTGTTTTTGCTTTTTGGAAGCTTTAATTGTCGAGTGTTAGTAATAGTGTTCCATAGATTTCGTGTTTGTTT
The DNA here is from genome assembly GCF_021461395.2 of Schistocerca americana. Taxonomy (NCBI): domain Eukaryota; kingdom Metazoa; phylum Arthropoda; class Insecta; order Orthoptera; family Acrididae; genus Schistocerca; species Schistocerca americana. Next base: position 289,057,880 of record NC_060126.1, read on the forward strand.
TGAATACAGTCAGAGAGAGAGACCCTTTAGTCAACCATAGTGCCAGTAGTGCTAGTGTTTGTTTTCAATACAGTCCAGAGACAGGTAGTGCTATTTTCATTGTTTTCTACAAGAAGTGTCTAGCAACCATAGTTTAGTCAACAATCAGCCGCCTTTAGTGAATTAGCAGTCTAGTTACAAGTTGATTAACTCTCTACAGTAAATTGATTTCTTAGGATGGATAGGATGTGTGACTGCTGTGTACGGACGCAGGAGGAGCTGGCCACTGTTCGCGAACAGCTGAACGTGCTGATGGCCGCGGTCGGCCGTCTTCAGGCTGCTGCCTCGGAGTGTAGCGGCAGTGGAGAGTCTGGTGCGTCGCATGGTACACCCCAGGTGTTACATGCTTCACCCACAGTCCCTGCTGTCGACACATCTTCGCGGGTACCGGGCGCGGTTGGGCCACCCTCTCCCCAAGGGGAGTGGTGGGTTCAGCGGCGTTCGCGGCGCACGAGGCGGAGGGTCAATGCGGAGGCTGGCCGTGTGGCATCGCCCGCTCTGCCTGTGAGTGGATATGTGGTCGCTCCTTCAGCAAGGTCCGAGCAGGCACACGGGGGGAGGGGTTTATTAGTTATTGGGAGCTCCAACGTTAGGCAGGTGATTGAGCCCCTTAGGGAAATAGCGGAAAGGTCGGGAAGAAGGCCAGTGTTCACTCTGTCTGCTTGCCGGGGGGTCTCATCCGAGATGTGGAGGAGGCCCTGCCGGCGGCGATAGAGGGCAGTGGGTGCACCCGACTGCAAATTGTTGCTCATGTCGGCACCAATGACTCCTGCCGCCTGGGTTCAGAGGTCATCCTCAGTTCGTACAGGCGGTTGGCGGAATGGGTGAAGACGGAAAGCCTCGCTCGCGGGGTGGAATCTGAGCTAATTGTAGTATCGTTCCCAGAACCGATCGCGGTCCTCTGGTTTGGAGCCGAGTAGAAGGCTTAAACCAGAGGCTCAGACGATTCTGCAGAGATCTGGGGTGCAAATTTCTCGACCTCCGCTATCGGGTGGAGAAATGTAGGGTCTCCCTGAATAGGTCAGACGTGCACTACACGCCGGAAGCGGCTACAAGGGTAGCGGAGTACGTGTGGAATTCACATGTGGGTTTTTTAGGTTAGAGAATTCCCTCCCTAGGCCCGACAAGACGTCTTCTGAGACGCGGCAAGGTAGGAGTAGGCAAAATCCAACAGGGAATAACAGTATTAATGTGCTAATAGTAAACTGCAGGAGCGTCTATAGAAAGTTCCCAGAACTGCTCTCATTAATAAACGGTCACAATGCCCATATAGTACTAGGGACAGAAAGTTGGCTGAAACCAGACGTAAACAGCAATGAAATCCTAAACTCAGATTGGAATGTATACCGCAGAGACAGGCTGGACAGTGAAGGGGGAAGAGTGTTTATAGTGATAAGAAGTGCAATAGTATCGAAGGAAATTGACGGAGATCCGAAATGTGAAATAATTTGGGTGAAGGTCACGGTTAAAGCAGGCTCAGACATGGTAATTGAATGTCTCTATAGGCCCCCTAGCTCAGCAGCTGTTGTGGCTGAGCACCTGAAGGATAATTTGGAAAATATTTTGAGTAGATTTCCCCACCATGTTATAGTTCTGAGTGGAGATTTTAATTTGCCGGATATAGACTGCGAGACTCAAACGTTCATAACGGGTAGCAGGGACAAATAATCCAGTGAAATTTTTTTAAGTGCTTTATCTGAAAACTACCTTGAGCAGTTAAACAGAGAACCGACTCGTGGCGATAACGTATTAAATAGAAATATTAAAAAGGGTAGGAAGATTTTTCTGTTTAGCAAAAGTGACAAAAAGCAGATTTCAGACTACCTGACGGCTCAACACAAAAGTTTTGTCTCAAGTACAGATAGTGTTGAGGATCAACGGACAAAGTTCAAAACCATCGTACAATATGCGTTAGATGAGTATGTGCCAAGCAAGATCGTAAGAGATGGAAAAGAGTCACCGTTGTACAACAACTGAATTAGAAAACTGCTTCGGAAGCAAAGGGAACTTCACAGCAAACATAAACATAGGCAAAGCCTTGCAGACAAACAAAAATTACGCGAAGCGAAATGCAGTGTGAGGAGGGCTATGCGAGAGGCGTTCAATGAATTCGAAAGTAAAGTTCTATGTACTGACTTGCGAGAAAATCCTAAGAAATTTTGGTCTTATGTCAAAGCGGTAGGTGGATCAAAACAAAATGTCCAGACACTCTGTGACCAAAATGGTACTGAAACAGAGGATGACAGACTAAAGGCCGAAATACTAAATGTCTTTTTTCAAAGCTGTTTCATAGAGGAAGGCTGCACTGTAGTTCCGTCTCTAGATTGTCGGACAGATGACAAAATGGTAGATATCGAAATAGATGACAGAGGGATAGAAAAGCTATTAAAATTGCTCAAAAGAGGAAAGGCTGCTGGACCTGATGGGATACTAGTTCGATTTTACACAGAGTACGCGAAGGAACTTGCCCCCCTTCTTGCAGCGGTGTACCGTAGGTCTCTAGAAGAGCGTAGCGTTCCAAAGGATTGGAAAAGGGCACAGGTCATCCCCGTTTTCAAGAAGGGACGCCGAACAGATGTGCAGAACTATATCTCTAACGTCGATCAGTTGTAGAATTTTGGAACACGTATTATGTTCGAGTATAATGACTTTCCTGGAGACTAGAAATCTACTCTGTAGGAATCAGCATGGGTTTCGAAAAAGACGGTCGTGTGAAACCCAGCTCGCGCTATTCGTCCACGAGACTCAGAGGGCCATAGACACGGGTTCACAGGTAGATGCCGTGTTTCTTGACTTCCTCAAGTCGTTCGATACAGTTCCCCAGAGTCGTGTAATGAACAAAGTAAGAGCATATGGACTACCAGACCAATTGTGTGATTGGATTGAAGAGTTCCTAGATAACAGAACGCAGCATGTCATTCAATGGAGAGAAGTCTTCCGAAGTAAGAGTGATTTCAGGTGTGCCGCAGGGGAGTGTCATAGGACGTTGCTATTCACAATATACATAAATGACCTTGTAGATGACATCGGAAGTTCACTGAGGCTTCTTGCAGATGATGCTGTGGTGTATCGAGAGGTTGTAACAATGGAAAATTGTACTGAAATGCAAGAGGATCTGCAGCGAATTGACGCATTGTGCAGGGAATGGCAATTGAATCTCAATGTAGATAAGTGTAATGTGCTGCGAATACATAGAAAGATAGATCCCTTTTCATTTAGCTACAAAATAGCAGGTCAGCAACTGGAAGCAGTTAATTCCATAAATTATCTGGGAGTTCGCATTAGGAGTGATTTAAAATGGAATGACTATATAAAGTTGATCGTCGGTAAAGCAGATGCCAGACCTAGGTTCATTGGAAGAATCCTAAGGAAATGCAATCCGAAAACAAAGGAAGTAGGTTACAGTATGCTTGTTCGACCACTACTTGAATATTGCTCAGCAGTGTGGGATCCGTACCAGTTAGGGTTGATAGAAGAGATAGAGAAGATCCAACGGAGAGCAGCGCGCTTCGTTACAGGATCATTTAGTAATCGCGAAAGCGTTACGGAGATGATAGATAAACTCCAGTGGAAGACTCTACAGGAGAGACGCTCAGTAGCTCGGTACGGGCTTTCGTTAAAGTTTCGAGAACATACCTACACCGAAGAGTCAAGCAGTATATTGCTTCCTCCCATGTATATCTCACGAAGAGACCATGAGGATAAAATATCAGAGCCCACACAGAAGCATACCGACAATCCTTTTTTCCACGAACAATACGAGACTGGAATAGAAGGGAGAACCGATAGAGGTACTCAAGGTACCCTCCGCCACACACCGTCAGGTGGCTTTCGGAGTATGGATGTAGATGTTAATTTCGTTGCTATGACCTCCATTTTATTTTAAGACGTTGAACACGCCATGTGCAGTTATATTTTACACATTAGAAGATCTTATTTTAACGTATTGTATGCTGGAACTGTTGCAAAACCCATGTAAGGCTCGCATTTTCTCTTTTTACATACCAGACAGTACGTTGACGGTAATATGATATGAAATTCATATTTCTACATTTTTCAAGTGAATTGTGCTAAATAGCAATGTATGTATAAGTTGTGGCCGTTAGCTACTATGGTCGTAAGATACCGTCATTACAGATATCATCAAATTTTCCTCCGTCAACACGGATATGTGGAATGTAAAATGCCATATGATTATAACATTTTATGATGATGCCAGTAGCAGAGTTGTGTAAATTTTTATATGTGTATTTTTTGATTGTCGTTCTTCTCCATTCTTGAAGCGGCTTTTAATATTGTTTTTACCATCCAGTAGATTGAAAATACCCTATGGTATGAAATTAGCTAACAACTAAAATACGAATTGTGTCAAAATAATAACAGCCTGCATAGTTAAATGACTTTTTGCAAGAAACGTGGCTGCATAAATTGTTAAGGTAAATGTACGACGGTTTTCAGACTTATCTTTCTTCCTACCTTCGGCATTGTGTGGATGATATTATTCTAGACGTCTTATGGTACGTCTCTAGCCTCGTAGAATGTACACACAAATCTGAATATTATGTCTGCCATTCGCCCCAATGATGACAGTTTTTCCGAAGGAATGTTATATATACATTTCGCTTTATTTGATCGCAAGCCTTCTTAAGCTCTATTAAGTTCTTACTTTAATACTGTGTATGCTATGTCTTCCATAAGTCAACGGCCTTGACGCAGTGGTAACACCGGTTCCAGTCAGATCACCAAAGTCTAGCGCTGTCGGGCTTGGCTAGCACTTGGATGGGTTACCGTCTGGGTCTGCCGAGTACTGCTGCAAGTAGGTGCAGTCATCCCCTTTGAGGTCAGTTAAGGAGCTACTTCACTGAGGAGAAGTGGCACCAGTTACGAAAACTGACAGCAGCCTGCAGAGCAGCGTGCTGACCGTGTGCCCTCTCTATCGGCATCCAGTGATGCCTAAAGGCTGATGGGGACAAGTCGGCCGCTCGGTACCGTTGGGCCTTCAAGGCCTGTTCGGACGGTATTTGTTTGTTTACGTCTTCCATATTGACTCCCAATTCTTTCTCAAATATAGCAGACAGGTCTTGCCCTCATAGAGGCCTTCAATGTACTAATCCTATCACCTTCCGCTCTCTGCTGTGCGTTTGGCAGTGGCGATCCTATTACGTTCTGAATGGTGACGCAGGTACTTTTAATTTCAACGTACTGCGTCGGGGCTCTGACGATAAAAGGAGCCTATTAGCCGTGATGCCAAAACTCGCTTGATGTGTGTTTATGATATGTTTCTCTAGAAAATGCTCTCAGTCCCACCACCACTCTTCAGTAACTTGTTTACTGAACTCTGATGTACGTAGATGCACCGCACCACATTTTTAAGTAAAACTGGGTCTCTAGAATAAGAAAGAATGAGAAGCTATGAAAATAACCAGAAGTCTTCAAAAGTAGAATAAATGTAGAAGACTTAATAGTTCAGATGGAAAGGAAACGCCGGCCGGTGTGGCCGTGCGGTTCTAGGCGCTTTAGTCGGGAACCGCGTGACCGTTACGGTCGCAGGTTCGAATCCTGCCTCGGGCATGGATGTGTGTGATGTCCTTAGGTTAGTTAGGTTTAAGTAGTTCTAAGTTCTAGGGGACTGATGACCTCAGATGTTAAGTCACATAGTGCTCAGAGCCATTTGAACCATTTTTTTGAAAGGAAACCTGCATTTCCAAACACTATGAATGAAGGCCAGTCTTGCAAAACTGATGAACTGTATTTGTGGTAACTTAGATTTACGTTGTTGCCAGTGAAATATTATGTTGTTTTCCAGTAGAGTAACATGAGATAAAAGTCTGATAAACTTGCAGAACACTGTCTGTGGGTTTGCTCTATTTTGCATTTTATCTTAAACACTTTAATCATGAGGGATTAATTTTGTATTCTCCCCATCACAGAGGCAGAGGTTGATAATAGAAGCAACGCTAAAGAAAAGTCAAGACACCCTCATAGGTTTTGTCGACTTGGAAAAAGAGTTCGACAGTTCGGAATTGGAAGAAAAATGGGGCTGCGCTGTAGGGAAAGGCTGGTAATATATAATGTTTACAAGAACCAATAGGGAACGATAAGGGTAGAAGACCAAGAACGAAGTGCTCAGATTAAAAATGGCGTAAGACAGAGATATTGTCTCACCCCTATTGTTCAATCTATACATAGAAAAGCAATAAAGGAAGTAAAAGAGAGGTTATAAGGTTTTGGAGGTCACAACAGCAACTGTGTAAGTTGTAAACTATTTTGGTTTAATGTTGCAATCTTGTCACAGGAATACACGCATTTACACAGTTTGCAATGTGACAGTGTTACGGCAGTTGTCAAACGGACGCATCTCGTCCTCAGAAAGTGAAATAATCATAAACACAACAATGGTAAATTTTAACTAGAAATCTCTTTACAAAATTATTCTTATGACTACGTCATGACGTTGGGCAGTACTACGAAAAATCATCCGATTCCAAGTTCGGTACTATTTAGGGTGACAATCAAGTCTACGGAGGGTGGTTACTTCTGTGACAAGTTGAGCAACAGATTACCCTAGGTCGCTCGAGTTTACAGTGGACGCAAGCTGGTGAACCAACAAGTTTACGCCACTACTCACAGTATTTACCTTAGCTGCGATGAGCTGTCGTATGCACGGCTGCTCTCGTCCTCTGAAATTCCTATGAAAACTAATTAGGCCTTTGCTGATTTTTCCAGCAGAAACTTCCTATGTTTCTCGTTATGCGAGAAAACAGACACTCATTCCTAGTCCTGTAATATGGCGATATGCACGTGCATGGCTGGAGCAGCGTGCATATTAAAATGCCCTCTCAGTCCTCGCAAGGATAATTAACTAACTGTCTGGTTCGTTGCTCCACAGTTGGAGCTCAACGACGCTACAGCTAATATGTAGCTGAATGTCAGCCGCAGTGAACGCAGTGTTCACACAAATTTCTCCTCTGCATCATACAGAGCGTTATGCGCCCCATTGTGCACTTGACGCCAGTTCAGAGAAGAGTTATCGAAAATTTTAGCTCTTGTGTCTCTCGTAGCCGAGCTGTCTCGCCACCTGTGTTCTTTCGTTCTTCACGTCACAGCTTTTTTCGACCAGTAGGAGTGTTCCTCTTATTTTGTTGAAACTCTCTCTGCCAATCGCAAGGGCCTTACCATTGAACTGTGTCGAAATATCAGCACTTTACTCCTTCCTAGTTCGTTTCCGCCAATCGTATGTTTTGTGCCCGCTTTAGACGCCTAAAAGTTAATTGCGTCCATAACATGTGTGCCATTTGCTGTTCACGTGGTCAACTGCGTCACTGGTTTTGTTTGTATCCATTTGAAACTCCAAAACGCAGTTTTCTAAGTCTTCTTTCTGTTCTACTTCTGACGTCCCGTTACTTGCTCTCCAGTATGCGTCACCTGTCCGGTCGCTGACTTCCACCACAGAACGACCCCTAAGAGCTTTTTGTGGTGCCTCCCATGGTGCAGCCTCGTCTTCTGCCTACACTTGCTTCCACACACAACGTTTCCTCTCGCTGCTTGTTTCACCTTCTGCTCATTGACATGCGTTATATAGAAGCGGTGTGTTGATACTGTCGATTGAGTGCCATCCCCTTTGCATTACATACTTATAGGCAAATCTCCTCATTACTACCAAAGTACGTTAGGTGTCATATCCACCTTCCGTTGCGATGTATAAAACTCTTATGTAAGGTGCGAAATTGACCTTCATTTATTCTGCCACCTTACAAGATTCAAGAGTGGAATTAAAATTCCAGATGGATGGATATCAATAATAAGATTCGCTACCCTCAGTGAAAGTGAAGAAGAATGCCAAGAGCCTCTGAATCTAGTCAACAGTCTAATGAGTACCTAATATGGATTGAGAGTGAATCAAAGGAAGACGAAAGTAATGAGAATTAGAAGGAATGAGAAACTTAACAACAGGACTGGAGATTACATGGTAGATGAAGTTATGGAATTCTGTTGCTTATGTAGTAAAACCAGCCAAGATGGCCAGAGCAACGAGGACATAAAAAGCAGACTAGCACCGGCAAATGGGCATTCCTGGCAAAGACAAGTCTACTCGTATCAAATATAGGCCTTAATTTCGAGGAAGGAAGTTCTGAGGATGTACGTTTGGAGGACAGCACTGTATGGAAGTGAAACATGGACTGTGGGAAAATGGGACAAGAATACATTCGAAGTATTTGCGATGTGGTGCTACAGACGAATGTTGAAAATTAGGTGGACTGAAAGGTAAGAAATGAGAAGGGACACGATGGTAGGACACCTGTTAAGACATCACGGAATTACTTCTGTGGTACTAGAGGGAGCTGTAGAGGGTAACAATTGTAGAGCAAAACAGAGATTGGAGTATAAAACAGGTTGGAATACATGCAGCAAATAATTGAGGACGTCGGTTGTAATAGCTGTTTTTAGATGAAGAGGTTGGCACAGGAGAGGAATTAAAACCAGTTAGAAGATTGATGACTCAAAAAAAAGTCCTCCCCTAAGCTCACTTTTAATCAACGCTACTTCAGATCTGTTTATAATCCTCCTAATCTTAGCTGACCGATTCTTCAAGTTGGTTCCAGCATACCTCGTTAGCACACCGAGTGACAAACACATCTACATCTGTGATACACATGGAATATTTTCACACATTCCTAAGCGGTTTTATTTAGTGCAAGAAGGAAGAAGTCTTCGTAGTATGCCAGTCTCTCGATTGAATGTACCCCGACGGAACGTTGACAATTATTCAAAAGGTGCGCCATCAGCTGATTGGTCCGTAATGTCATTCGCATCACGTGATTGCATTCGTGCAGAACCTTCTCATTTCTTACCTCATCAGTCCACCTAATTTTGAACATTCGTCTGTAGCACCACATCTCAAATACTCGTGTATGCGCCTGCTCTCCTCGCCTAATAGCAGTCACTTTCCGAAAGTGGCCTTTATAGTTTCGGAGTACCGACATCGTAACAATGAGCACAAATTATAGGTTATCGGGCGAGTCCTGTTATGGGTTTGAAATGTGCCGTTATGGACTATATCAGACTGACGAGAAGCGGTGACAAATGATCATATGTGCGTGCGTGTGTGTGTTTGTGTGTGGGCATGAAAACATTGCGCGTGATCGCCTATTTTCACTTGCCGTAACGAAGCACGTGAGACAAGTCATTAGAGCGCACGTAAAAGAGAACATTGTATTCAGTTTCTGTGTCTTCTTATGGTATGCACATAACATATCTCCTTTAATTCTGGAGTAACTCTCTCGCCTCTTGTGAACTCTGTATAGCCATCGATAGTCTTCCGAGATCTCATTTTCAGTGTAGGTTTTCATTTCTACGCATTTTTTCGTAATGTCCACAACTTTGAGACGTATGTCAAATAAGGTGAGGCCACTCCTTTATACAATTTTATTTTTGTTTGTTTCCGGACTTTGTTTCATAGTGTTCTATGTGTTGGAGCATATATTGTTTGATGTTTATTTTATTTTATATCTCCTTGTCGAAATATCAGCATATTGTTTATAGGTAAAACTCAATACAACATATGAAGTGGCACTTCCTGGCAGATTGAAGCTGTGTTCCAGACCGAGACTCGAACTCGGAACCTTGCCTTTCTCGTGAAAGTGCTCTATCAACTGAGCTACCCAAGCACAACTCACGGCCGGTCCTCACAGCTCAAATTCTACCAATACCTCGTCTCCTACCTTCCAAACTGCGCAGAAGCTCTCCTGAGAGCCTTGCAGAACTAGTACTCCTGGAAGAAAGGATATTGTGGAGACATGGCACACTCCTCGCACATACGTCCGAAAAATGGAATACCTTCGACACTTACCCTGTCCTTAAGGGGTGCGACAGGTCTGTATTGAGTTGCACCGCCGTATACCTTCGTATCTCAAGATCGCTGGCTGCTGGGCGATAATTATTTACGATGGTTAGCCGACGACCTGCTCCGGATGTGGATAGGTAGGACACATGCGTACCGAATGCCTGCAACGCAGACTCGTGCAACCACCCTCAGCTGATCAGATTCAACGGTCGATAACGACCTCTATGCCGATTACGTATGTTGCGGGGGACGTCAGCTGTCTATGACGACTCTTCTGTATTGGTGCAAGCCTTGGAGGCCCGTGCAGTAGTTCCTCAGGAGCCCCCAGCATATTCTAGCGCCAATTCTTCTGCTGCCCTCTCGTCGAGCCCAGGCGCACGGCTACAACGACAAGCCGACGGTGCGGTGGAAGTTGAAGAACAGGATATAGCGTCCTTCCTCTGCCCTAAGACGGAAACAGAGGCCAGACAGTGTAAACGGAAATCGCCAAAGTGCCATAAGAAACGGTGCATAACAACCGACGCAATAGAACAGTCCGAGGCGGCAGCGATGGACGATGAGGTGCGTCAGCCGATAAACCGATCCGACACGGGTGATACTAACGTACCACACGGCTCGACGTCTTCTCCCGCTACCTGTGGGTCTGCGCACTTTGGGGATGCCGGAGATTACCGACCACGGGGATGCACCCACGGCTACGTCTGCCTCTCCAGATCCAGTGATAGCGCCGTCCCTGGGAGACTGGGAGCATGTGATGGAAGTGAAGGATGCGTTTCAGGACCCTGACGATACACCGATGCAACTGGCAACATCTACGTTGCTGGAGACAGACGCCTGGGCCGGCATGACCCACACCTGTCGCTTCCTATCTCTACGCCATAACGATGCTCCACACCACGACTACTGCCCACCTGTAATACCAAGGACACCCTCCGCGACTTTATGGAGCAAGCATACCGCTTCCCCACGATCAATGTCAACGGCGTTATTTCTGCTGTCAAAACCCGTATGCTGCAAGATACGTTACGATCTGCGGATCTGGATATTGTTTTCCTTCAAGAAGTCCGACCAGGAAGGATATGATGCCTATGCCTTCAGATGTGGGAGGCGGAGGTACAGCAGTTCTACTGAGGGGAGGGATTATGGCAACTGATGTCTCCTACTTACCGTCGGCCGCACGATTGGTACAGTTCGTCTGGTGAACCTGTATGCTCCTCCCGGCACCGACAGAAGGGGAGAACGCCGCACCTTTTTTGCCGAAGACAAAGCTCTGCCCTTCCAGGGCAATGCCGACCACTTGGTAGTAGGCGGAGATTTCAATTCTGTGCTCAGACCATCCGACCAGGTGCCACACTGTACCACCTGCCCAGTACTTCAGGCACTTGTAAAGGACTTTGCTTTTTCGGACACTTGCCTCATACAACACGGCGACCGAAAGGCATACACTTAGTTTACTAGTCACTCGAAGAGCTGTCTGGATCGAGTCTACGTCACACGCGGCCTGCGGTAGGCAATTGTGGACGCTGAGATGTGGCCGGCAGCGTTCACGGATCACCTAGGGTATGTGTGTACTCTCACCCTCCCCCGCCAACGCGTCCAACGAAGTAGATGTCCGTGGCGCCTCAATGTGGCCGTTCTTGATCAGGTAAATTGCAGACGCGAAGTTGAGTCCTCATGGCGCAAATGCCACCGGCAATTACCCGCATACGGTTCCGTACTTCAGTGGTGGTTACTGGGTGTCAAACCCGCCTTGTGCAGAACAGTAGCCAGCTATGGACAAAATAGAGCGCGCTGGTATACTACGACCACTGATTTCTATTACACTGCGCTCCGAGAACTGGCTGTGCAACAGCGGTCGCCGGAACGACAATCCGCAGAACACCACGTCAAGGCACAGTTGGTACGTATCACCGCCGCACGTCTTGTGGGTGTGCGGGTGCGAGCGAGAATAGCTGCTGATGTTAGTGGAGAACGACCTTCCCTCCACCATATCATTCAAGATAGAAGAAGACGCAAGAAGCAGCTCATTACGGAGGTCAAGACGGAGGATTGACGACGAGTTGACACGCAAATGAACATCGTCCGAGCGTTCACACAGTCATATACAATTCTCTACGAGCGAGAGTACAACATGTATTTATGAGTCAGGGAAGTCCTATCTGACCTACCCGTCTCTCGGAACCCACAAGATGATGCTACGCGCTTGTCGGAGGTGACTGGAAGAATTATGAGAGGTTATGTTGCGCGATGCTCCCCAGGCCCTGACGGACTCCTTCTTGAATTTTTCAGAATGTTTTTTCATCTCATGAGCCCAATGTGGGTCAGGTTGTACAGAGAACTCCTGAACTCTGATTTTCAGGTACCATCTGAATTCACTGAAGGCCTCTTGTTTCCGGTGACCAAACGCGGATGAGGGTGTCGCCCACTTGATTTTCCCCCAATAACAATGCTAGACACCGACTACAAGCTGTTGACACGCATCCTCCATGAGAGGCTCAAACCTACGGTAATGGCGGCCATTCACACTGACCATACCTGCCTCGGAGGCGACACTAATGTGTTTACGACTTTAAGCACCTATAGAGACGTGGTGTCGCTCATGTAGACATGCCGCCTCCACGGCGCTCTTGTTGGGCTGGGTTTTGACCATGCTTCCGATTGCGTTGAATATGGTTTCCTGCGTGCAATTATGGAACACTTCGATATCCCGAGCAAGACGACATCTGTTGTGGTTCGTTTGGTCCATGGTGCGGTCGCGAGGATGATAGTAAACGGCGATCGGTCCACCCCCGTCCGTGTCAATGGGTCTGTCGGACAGGGTTGTCCTCTTTCTGCCATGTTATTCGCCATTGTCCTCGAACCATCTGATCATGGACTGCGGAGACGCTTGGAGGACTTAGCCTCCGCTCCGTGACCTTTCGATGTATTGCATACGCCGATGATGTGATGTTCTCAGCACGGCCTGATGACGAAATACATACGGCGCTTTCCTGGCTCCAACAGTATGGGGCAGGCAGTGTGATGAACCTCCTTAAATCACGCTCCAGGGACGAGGCATGCCTGCAGAACTGGAAGTACCCCTGACGAAGGTCCCAATGCTCAAATGTTTAGGGGTATCGCTCCATCGACAAATGCAACGTACGGCGGCCTTTACGTACTGTAAGGCCTTACGACGACTCCGCACAGAGGCTCGCCTCAGTAAATTCATATTGTTGGACATTTTTCAACGCGCTAAATACAATGTGTACATGGCTTCTCACCTTGACCGACACTATAGTTCCAGGATACAAGCAGTGTTTCAACACTTGGTGAACGCTGGTGACGTTTTTAAGATCCGTTTTGTTACTCTTACTTTACCCTCCCACAAAGGAGGTGTTGGACTCAAGCACAGAGTGTTGGCGCTGTACCTTCGCTCAATGCGGCGACTCTGGCTTTCAGCAACAGGCAGTGTTCCTGGCCTCCTGATAGCGGAGGTGGCCCCACACACGCTGTACCCACCGGTACCCGTTGGACATTCTCTCCCTCACTATCACATATTAGGACATTTTTCGTGTAGCACAGCTACATGTTGGGGGTTATACCGGAGACACGGAATCCGACAGCAAAGTGGTCTCAAAGGCTGGAATCCGGCTACCGACATTGAACGAAGCCGCCCCACGGTCGACTGGACGCGGGTTTGGCGAGCCAGCCACGTGCTCTTCCTGTCAACTTTAGTGCGTTCGACGTGGTATGTGGTCACTAACGAGAAATTTCCGACCAGACGAAGGCTACATGCCATTCACCTAACTGAGACCCTATGTGCCCCCTGTTGTGCGACGGTAGACACGGACGACCACTGACTGAACTGTGGCCCCGCACGCGAGTGCTGGAAAATGATCCGCCATATACTGGCTGTCCTCATACGCCACCCCTATCTTTAGATTGTGCCCCTGGACCTCTGCCATCCAGAAACTGTCTATTTCCCGATGACCCGGATGAATGCGATCAACTGGGTACGAGAAATAGCGATACACTGCATGTACCGCGACGGCGAAAAGGAAGTCCTCGATTTGTGGCAATACATGATCGACGAGTTCCTGGTCTTAACAAAACGCAATACCGGAACTTTCGGCCAACTATTTGGGATCGTCATTCATGGACCCACCGCCCAGCTTGGGTGTGCCGGGTGTGAGAATAAATTGAGTTGCAGACGTGGCAGACGTGATGTTTCCACGATTCCCCCACGGTAACAGAAACAGTCTCTGAGTGTGTGCAACGGCCCAGGACGCTCTGACAGTTGACGACTGCTGATGTCCATTGCAATGACGACCGCCTGTTGCTGGGGGCCCGCTTAGATAAGGTGATACTAGCGGGCATAATTTTTCGCGTATGGCTCCCTTGTTTTTGTTACTTCTTGCGTAAGAAAGTGGTCGGTGGGAGAGACATCGTGGCTAGGCCTCGGAATTCAACCTTTACCCGCCTTGCCTCCTTCACCCTGCTGCTGACTGTGCTATTGCAGCTACGGGCGATGCATTTGTTTTTAATTTAATGTTCCGTTTCCATATGCAAGAGGTAGAAGAAATGCAGTAATTGTTTTTGCCATAAAGCAGACAAAACCTCCTTTTTCAATTAAAGAATAAATGTATTCTAAAAAAAATTTGGTAGAGCCCTTGCCCGCGAAAGGCAAAGGTCTCGAGTTCGAGTCTCGGTCCGGTGTAAAAAAATAAATAAACAAATAAGCAAAAAAGAAAGTTGGTAGGGCACTTGCTCGTGAAAGGCAAAGGTCCCGAGTTCGAGTCCCGATCCGGCACACAGTTTTACTCTGCCAGGGAGTTTCATATCAGCGCACTCTCCGCTGCATAATGAAAATCTCATTCATATGAAGTAGCGCTAACAGCATAAATATTCTCATGCAGTGCAGGAGTAGATGTCTCTTACTGATCTAACAAACTAGTAATACGACGGCTGTTCAATAAAGAATGATCATAATTTTTACGGTCATAATTTCTCGCGCTAAAATTTAATCCTATGATATTCTGTCAGCTTAATGTACAACAAACACGCCACAGTAGTTTCATTGTTGGGTCTCCTGGCTCCCACCTGTGAGAAGCAGGCAAGATCAGACACTTTCAGTATCGCCAACCGCTGCAATGGAGGTAACACACGATGAACAATACGAGGCTTTGAAATTCTGCTTTCGTCTAAACAAATCTTCAGCTGAGGCCTATACAATGTTACAGCAGGCCTATGCAGAGTCTGTTCTCTCCTACAGCACAGCTCGGAGTTGGTTTAAAATGTTTAAAGAGGGGAGACAATCAAAGGAAGGTTGACCCGGTGCTCCAGTTACAGCTCTTACGCAAGAAAACATCAACACTGCTGCTGTCATTGTGAGAGAGGTTCGACGAATTACCTTAAGATCACTTTCTGAAACATTTAATGGCTCTGAGCACTATGCGACTTAACTTCTGAGGTCATCAGTCGCCTAGAACTTAGAACTAATGAAACCTAACTAACCTAAGGACATCACACACATCCATACCCGAGGCAGGATTCGAACCTGCGACCGGAGCGGTCGCTCGGCTCCAGACTGTAGCGCCTAGAACCGCACGGCCACTCTGGCCGAAACATTTAATATTTCATTGTGTGCCACCCACACGTTGGTGGCAGAAAAATTACACATGACACGTGTTTGTGCGCGATGGGTTCTAAGAATGTTGATTCCCGAAAAAAGGACATTCGCGTGCAGGTCTGCATGCAGTTTAAGTTGATGTTAGAGAAAGATAAGGAGTTTTTTCCAGATGTAATTACTGCTGATGAAACTTGGCTACTTCATTTTGATTCTGAGAGCAAACAGCAAATCTCAGTGTGGAAATCTCCTTCATCACCAACCCCCAAAAGAGCAAAACTGGTTGCTTCTGCTAGGAAAGTTATGGTCATCTCCTTCTTTGATATTCGTGGAATGGTTTATCAGCATGTTGTACCTTCACACACATCAGTACACATTTCCGTGAAGCAGGCTGCATTCTGCACTACAATAATGTGCGGCCGCATATCTCCCATGTTGTTGATGAATATCTTGCCAAAATCAGGGTGAAGTCCATCCATTACCCTCCCTATGGTCCGGATTTAGCCCCATGTGACTTTTTTCTATTCCCTAACATTAAGAAACGCCTTCGTGGGAGGCATTATCAATTATCAGAAGCCGAGGTGAAGGCTGCGGAGGCGATTTTGAAGGACCTCTCAAAAAATGGTTACCAGCATGTATTTGAAGACTGGCAGAAACGCTGGGTCAAGCGCGTCGCATTCATGGGAGACTACTCTGAGAAGGACCATCAAAGTTATGAGGATGAGTAAAGGCATGTTGTCAAAAAAAATTATGATCATTCTTTATTGAACAGCTCTCGAAGTGGAGCCATATGAAGAAGGAACCGTAGAAACCAACAAAGGCAATGAAGTGAAACTTTTGGAAATGTATTCCCACATAATTGACGCCTCTCTCAACAGTCTTCTCTTGAACTACGATCACGGAGTGCAAGATCTATCATGAATAAACTATTATGTAAAATAATATATTACATAATTAACATTCATCATAAAACTGTATTAAATTGTCAGCTATTGCGGTATATTCACTAGGTATCTAATTAATAAATGCACTTTGTCTTTCAGAATAACTGAATTCATTTAGTAAGTGGTCGAGGAGGAGCTAACTGCACAACAGAAAAATTCTGCAAGGTCAGTCAGCCTCTTGAATCCAACGCTTTTGAATTCTCATTCACTGAAATTTTTACTTTGTCCTCAGTCCATCGGAACCCCAAATTTCGAGGACATATAAACGAACCGACGGAACGCCGTGTTTTCCAGGACTCAGAGAAAGTGCATAAGTAAAGAGCGCGAGGTGACCTGTTAGTTGGAAGTAGCACTTGTACTCGTTTTCCCCTTCGGAATGCTAACGATGCTGCAAATAACGAGAATGAGGTTCTGAAGTCCGGAAATATATTTTTTTTCCTTATTGGTGTACCTACGACCGGACGTCGGCAGTGAAATTCGGAAGCCGTGATTTCCGGCATCTAAGTTGGGGTAGGATATCGAATATTAGTCACGTATCTTTGCAAATAACTACCGAGCAAACTGCCGGAAGCAGCTGTGATACATGCGAACTCCCGTATGGTTTTATACGTTTTTGAAGGGCACTCTTTTATTTCTATTGATCGGAAGTGCGGAAATATGCTTTCATTACACGACGGCAAGTCAAAAACTAAAGATAAGTTTCCTTCTACTCCATAGGTTGACACTTCTAACTCAACGATGGTATGCGCTAACCTCAGTATTGTTTCTTAGCGTTAGCTGCGTTGGTTCAGCGAGTAGCTACATCCGTAGTAATTTCAGTTTATGAGACAGAGGTGCGTTGTTACAACTAACAGAGTAAGCGGGAGAGCATGTTGCGGATAGATCCCTCTCCCCCTACAATAGAAAAGTTGAAAAGTCAAGATTCCATGAAACCGATAATGGAGAGAATGGAAGCGCCAGAGATGTGGTGCTGTAAAAGAATGTTGAAATTCATGTACGCGGCTAAGAAACGGGCCATAAAAATGAAAAAGCTAATGAGTAAATTGTGGCTAGGATCGGCGAGGATAGGAAATATGGAAAAGACTGACAAGATGAAAAAGAATGATTGCACATCGGTTAACGCGTCAGTCAATAGCTTTCATGTTACTAGAGGGAGCTGTAGAGAACAAAGCTGTTGGGGAAGAATGAAAATGGGATGTATCCAACAACAATTGAGGACGTCGGTTGCAGATGCTTCTCAGAAATTAAGTGTTTGGCACAATTCCTCAGTTGTGCATTTTATAGTCCATGTTTACTGGACGTTCTTCCTTGTTTTGATCCATACTACCACCTCTGAAAATTGTGTACCAAGCAGCCATAGGCGCAACAGTACCGGTACATGTATTCCACTGTCAGAAGTATCAGGACGACTTTCGCTTATAACTTTCGACTCTTTCTCCTTCTCCATCATCTCTGAAAGTTTGCAACATCATCACGGAAATACCCTGCATACACGTACATACAAACATACCGGATGTCCGGGAGGCAAAAAGAGGTACAGGAAACTGAATAATGAATTAACAAGAGAAACTGAAGAAGCAAGAGAAAAATGGGTGAAACAGAAATGCGACGAAATAGAGAAAATGGAGAGAGAGGGAAAATATGAAATGATGTATAGACTGGCTAGTGAGATAGTTTTGAAACGTAAAAGAAAGAGGAATAACATGGAAATAGAAAGAGCGGATCGTACTATAGCAGAAGAACCATAGGAGGTTTTGAACAGATGGCAAGAATATATTGAATGTCTGTATAAGGGGGATGAAATGCAATGCGAAATTAAGGTTGAAGAGGAGCAATATGTGCCGAAAGATGGAAAGGGATTTACCATCTTGGAAGCAGAAGTAGAAAAGGCGCTGAAGGAGATGAAGAATAGGAAGGCATGTGGAATAGATGATTTGCCAGCAGAACTGTTGAAGTTTCTGGGAAACAAGGCAAGAAAAGAAATAGTCTACCTCCGTAACGAGATATATGACAAAGGGGTATGGCCTGAGGACTTCGCTGCAACAGTTTGAAGAGCACCGGACCATCAGTCTAATTTCTCATGCAGCTAAAGTCTTGCTGAGCGTGTTGAGCAGAAGGTTGTATGGCAAGCTAGATAGAGGGATTGCAGAGTAGTTCGGATTTAGAAGAGGAAAAGGAACAAGAGATGCTATTGGCCTGCTAAGAACTATAGGGGAGAGATATATGGAAAAGGGTGGATAAATCTTTGCTGTCTTTATAGATTTAGAAAAGGCTTTTGACAGAGTTCAGTGGAACAAGCTGATGGATATCTTGAAGAGGAAAGAAGTAGATTGGAAAGAGAGACGACTGATACAGAATCTATATTTACACCAGAATGTAAGGATAAGGATTGGAAATGAAATGTCAGAAGGAAGCAGCATTGGACGAGGTGTTAGACAAGGTTGTTGCCTTTCCCCACTGTTGTTTAACGTATACCTTGAAGAGATTATTGTGAAAAGTTTAGATGGGAAAAGAGGAATATGTATTGGTGGAAAGAGAATAGAATGTATAAGATTTGCTGATGACATGGTATTAGTGGTAGAAAGTGAGCGGACAGCGAATAACATGCTCAAAGATCTGAATGAAGCTTGTGTGGAATATGGGATGCAAATAAACACAGCAAAAACAAAGAGTATGGTCATCAGTACAAGACGCAGACTGTCCAATATTAAAATAGGACAATGGTTCAAATGGTTCAAATGGCTCTGACCACTATGGGACTTAACATCTGTGGTCATCAGTCCCCTAGAACTCAGAACTACTTAAACCTAACTAATCTAAGGACATCACACACATCCATGCCCGAGGTAGGATTCGAACCTGCGACCGTAGCAGTCGCGCGGTTCCGGACTGAGCTCCTAGAACAGCTAGACCACCGCGGCCGGCAAAAAAATAGGACAATCTACAATTAGCCAAGTAAGTCAATTTAAATATCTTGGAAGCATAATAACTGAAGACTTGAGATGTCACCAGGAGGTGAAAACTCAAATTGCCATAGCAAAGGAGGCATTCGACAGAAAGAGGAGACTTTTATTTGGCAAATTAGATAAAGGACTAAGGAAAAGGCTTGGCAAATGTTTTGTCTGGAGTGTGGCACTATATGGAGCAGAAACATGGACACTGAGACGAGAGGATGAAAAAAGGTTAGAAGCATTTCAGATGTGGATGTGGAGGAGAATGGAGAGAATAAGCTGGAAGGAAAGAGTGAGTAATGAAAGAGTATTGGGAAGAGTTGGTGAGAGAAGATGTCTGCTGAAGGCTGTAAGAGAAAGGAAAAAGGACTGGTTGGGACATTCATTGAGAAGGGAGTGCTTGCTAGTAGATGCTTTGGAAGGATTGGTTTGTGGGAGAAGACTCAGAGGAAGAAAGAGATACAAGGTGATAGACGACATAACGGGAAGAGGAAATTATGCAGACCTGAAGGGGATGGCAGAAGACCGGACAGCCTGGAGAACAACCATGTGAAAACCTGCCTTTAGGCAGAACACTGATGATGATGATTTACTTAAACGCTTTCAGAATACAGCAGTATATTTGTTAGTTATAAAAAACTTCTTTTATTTGTAATTTAGTGCCCTCACATCAGACATTTAAAATACTTTTACGTACAGTAGCATCAGTCTTCTTCTGTTGGCCAAATCACCGGTCGTACGTAACACATGCTGTCGAGTACGTGCAGTTTACCGTAATCGCCATCACAGATCTCATGGACTATTCATTTAAAATACAGGCTGTTTGCAAAGTTAATGTTAGCAACAGTGTAACACACTTTTACGTACAAACGAATCGATTTCGAAGTGAAATCCCAGAGAACTTTATTAATTCATGCCCTGCTGAAATTTATTGGTCTGATGTTTGCAGAAGTAATTTACGCAAACATTTTGAGCTTTCTCCCACAAATCTTTAAAAATATTGACATAGCACCAGAGTGCTGTTGGTCTCATAATTGTGTTTGAGTATTAATGTGGTTTTCTGGAAATAATATCAGGTTTTAATGCAGGGATTAACGATGGTGTCTCAAACTTTCATTTGAATTTGAAGCATATTTAAAGATCAGTGAAACTGCAAGGTAATACACTACGCAAACACGATACGACACGTCACAAATTGTAGTTGATGGCAATGTTTTGCGTTGGGTTTCAGCTGATACCGAACATCAAAATTACTTGTAATTTCGTTGCGATTTCTAATGTATATCCAATGCTATTTTATCATGTTATGTGAGACGATAATGTTCTTAAATGTAGTAATTGCATTCATTTCACGTTCGTTGTGAAAAGTGTAATAGCAGTAAATTTCAGCGACCGACAACGGGTGAAAATCGTACTTCTACAATGGGTGACAGACAAACGAAACATTAATAAAACTCTAACTCCACACAGAAATTTGTAGAGTAGTTCAGCGGGGAAAGTTGTACACTATGTGCGAACGGTAGGATGTACAGTAAGTGAGAGGAAAACGCAATGAAGGCTTCGCCACGAACCGTGACGTCATCGGAATGAAGGTGCAGAAGATGAAGAGGAATTTCAAACGACTAGGAGGTCAGGAGTTCGAATTTAGGTTGGTGCAGAAGAATGACAGATTAGGTGTAACTAACGTTCAGTGAATAGTGTTTCACTAACACGTTTTTATTTGACTCGTTCTTTTATTACAACAATTTAACTGACTAATAATTGGCGTAAGTGTGTGGTTGTGGTCTTCAAACAGAACACTGACTTGATGCAGTTCTCGGTGCTAGTGTATACTTTCTTCATCTCTGTCTACTGCTACCTTACCTCCGTTTGGACCTGCTTCCGGTTGTCAAACCACGGTCTTTCTCAACAACTGCGTGAGTTTACGATTTTTAAAGCCAACTTTTATCAATGGTTCTAAAGATTGTTTTTATTCATCTGAAAAATATTATTTTCATTACAAACAATTTGTTAAATATAAGAGCATACTCAAGAATCTTCTGCAAAATACAAGTTCATTTCATACATGGGTCACCTTGCTGCTGGATAAATGCGATAATAATCACGCCACACAAAATGTAGCCACATCCGAATAAAGCTGTTACGCTATTACGAACACTGACAAACAAGGCAGTGATGGTATGAACTGGGCAACACATTTCTGTATCCATAAGTGTCCAACTACACTCCCCACAACATCTGACGCATTTCACTGAGGTTGTTTCGATGCTGACGCTATGTATGGCACATAATATCATGTTACCCCAAAGATTTTCAATTTGCTTCACTTCCCTGATTTTGTGCATAACATTAAATATCTATTATTCGTGAATGTCTCCACTATGAAGTAGTAGTAGTTTTAGCCTTGTAGGCATGTAAGGAGTGTGTCAGTACTCTCCATTACACTGATTAAATATTACATTGAGTATTGAAAACAATATATCCAACTTAAGGCTATTCTTTACATTGTGTTAGATTCTCTATGGAAATAAATAAGCACGCAGATATCGATAGTAACAATCTGAGGTCGAAATATGGGAGCGCGATTCTAACCATTGTTATGAGACGAGGTCTGCGCTACGCTTGAAGATGGAATTCAAGGTAAAAATCGCAAGCATAGCGTAAAGCGCAACTGCAGGGTTACGCTCGTGATTGTTAGTCCGAGTTTGCAATAGTCCCATGTTTTTCTTGTCAGTTAAAGGAGCCGCCTCCTTATCCTCCAAATAATAATTATTCTCCACATCTAATTCATAAACAGGCTGTGGTTATTAACTGGTAATGTAGCTTGAAATTGAAATAATTTTTTAATCTGGCAATCAGCCGTTATTGATACTTATAAAGTCATTGCCAAACATTTCACCATTATTAATATTTGTCAAACTATTATTGGTCATGGTGATTTCCGAAGTTTTGTAAAAAGACTTAATTTACGAAATCCCTCCTTACAAGTTATAGTAGTTAACAGGACCCAAGCAAACTCCTTTAATTAAATTCATTCTTAGTAACAATAAACTTTAGCCGCTACTGCTGCATGCTGCTGCGAATTACTGTAAACCACTTGGGAAAAGGCAGTCATCTAAAGAGGTGAGTGTCAGTTTCACTGTCATTTAAGCCCTCCACAGATCGTAACATTTGAATAAGCTATCTGACTGCGTATTTGAATATGAAAAACTACAGGAACAAGTGAACCTATAGCAATGAATACCTAAGGGCCAAAACAGAAACACTGACACACCCCAACATGTCACGTACTCTAATCCAGTAAATTCCATTGCACAAGCCAGATTCAGTATCGCTTTTAAATTCTTATTCAAATATGCAGTCAGATAGCTTAGATATTCATTGTTATAGGTTCACATGTTCCTGTAGTTTTTCATATTCAAATACGCAGTCAGATAGCTTACCCAAATGTTAGTTTTAAGTTTATCATGTAACAATCTGTTGAGGGCTTAAATGACAGTTGAACTGACAGTCATACGACACGCACACAGTGTTATGCACGTTAGATTCTAATTACTGATCGCTCATGTTTCTTATCGAGTCCATTTTCGCAGACGAACATAGACCTTATTTGTCGTAGGTACGTTACAGGCACTATAAAGTAAAAGTTCACATTTACATTATATCGTGGATTTTAACAA
Organism: Schistocerca americana; assembly: GCF_021461395.2. Taxonomy (NCBI): domain Eukaryota; kingdom Metazoa; phylum Arthropoda; class Insecta; order Orthoptera; family Acrididae; genus Schistocerca; species Schistocerca americana. Next base: position 289,080,943 of record NC_060126.1, read on the forward strand.
CTGTCAAACATCAAATGAGTGCCACATGTGTAGACATGTCAAGTTCGACAAGGTACGTTTCAGCTGTGTGCACTGAGGTGATGAAGCCATGGTACAGTTATATGCACATATGCAGATAGCGGTAGTGTCACACACACCAGGTATAAAAGGGCAGTGCATTAGCGGGGCTATTATTTTTACTCCGATGGTTCATATGAAAAGATTTCCCCCTTGATTATGACTGCACGGCGGGAATTAACAGATTTTGAACACGGTGTAGTAGTTGGAGCTAGAGGCATGGGACATTCCATTTCGGAAATGGTCAGGGAATTCCAGATTCCGTGACTCATTTCTGTGACTCACAGTGTCAAGTGAATCCCCAGAATGCCGCGTTTCAGGTATTGCCTCTCACCACAGACAACGCAGTGGCCGACAGCCTTCAGTTAAGGACCGAGAGCAGCCGCGTTTGCGTAGAGTTGTCAGCGCTACGGACAAGCAACCCTGCATGAAATAACCGCAGAAATCAAAGTGTGACGTCCGACGAACGTTTCCATTTGGACAGTGCGGCAAATTTGGCATCAGTGGGCTATGGCAGCAGGAGATAGACGCGAGTGCCTTTGCTAACAGCACGACATCGCCTGCATCGCCTCTCGTGTTCTCATGGTTACATCGGCTAGGCCCTACCCAACTGGAAAATCATGACCTGGTCAGATGAGTCCTGATTTCAGTTGGTAAGTGCTGATGGTAGGGTCAGTTGAGGCGCGGGCTCCACGAAGCCATGGAGCCAAGTTGACAACAAGGCGCTGTGCAAGCTTGCAAGCTGGTAGTGGGGGTCCTCTGGTCCAACTGAACCGATCATTGACTGGATATGGTTATATTCGTCTACTTCGAGACCATTGCAGCCATACAAGGACTTCATGTTCCCATACAAAAACGAACTTTTTATGGATGAGAATTTATCATGTCACTCAGTCACAATTATTCACTGTTAGTTTGAAGAAAGCTCTGGACTATTCGAGCGATTGATTTGGCCACCCAGATCGCCCGACATTGACATGGACATAATCGAGAGGTTAGTTCGTACACAAAATCCTGTTTTGGCAACACTTCCTGGTATTATGGACGGCTACGGAGGCAGCATGGCTCAGTATTTCTGCAAGTGAGTTCCAACGACTTGTTGAGTCCGTGTCGCGTCGAGTAGCTGCACTACATCTGACAAATTGGTGGTCTGATAAGATATTGGGAAGTATCCCATGACTTTTGTCACCTCAGCGTGTAATTTTATTTGTGGCAAGCATGTGTACAATTTTATTTTTGGCAACCCTTTGCGGAATGTGTAATATACTCCCCACAAAAATATTAACATGGCATGACTAACTAACGCACAATGGAACATGACGTACAACCCAAAAAGCTTTTAAATATCTGAAGATGACAGTCTCACCTGTTGAAACCGGTGAATAAGAAACAGTTTCGAAAGCAAACTTGGCTATAAATAATTTCTTAAACGTATACACAGACCACACCTTCTCATTTCTCATTATGGAAACTTCAATTAGATGTTATATGAGAAATTTAAATGTGAGCCGTGGGGATGATCTGGTAGTATTTCTAAGTGTAACACGCCTGCATCTTATACACTACCTATGCTTTTTAAATAACTAACACCTGCAGCTGTAAGATATTTACATTGGAAAATATTACCTGTACTCTCGTTGAGGAGGCTATTGGTTGTATCGCACCATAAAATATAAGTAAAAATGAGAATGCACCCTGTCGTGAAGCACTATCTGTGTGGCAACGATTTGTAGACAATAGCACTCCTGTAATGGACTGGCCTACCCGAAGTCCAGAAAGAACTCAGTGGCATGAGTTATAATGTCGATTTCACTCCAGACCCCAGCGTCGAACATCACTGCGTTCTATGGTTTCTGCTCTAGAAGAAGAATGGGCTGCTATTCTTCCATAGACATTCAGAGACGTCACATAAAGTGTCCCCAAAGAGTCCAATTCGTCATAAAGGCGGAGGATGGACACACATCATTCTAATGTCCAGTAATAGATGCTTGGATACTTTTGAGGTGATAGTTTAGTTGTAGGTGTCGGCAACAAACATTTAAATCCCCGCAGCGACCACTCCATAACGAATTAACAGCAGGCCTGCGTTTACGTGGTCAAAAGTTCACTCCTGCCATCCACCACTGCCTCAAGAACTGTAAATATTGTTTCCCTCGTCGTAGAGCGCCTAATGAAGGTTGCCAATCAGCACTGAGAAATCCCTTATCCCCCATAACGAGATTCAACCTGAGTCGCATTTCAGTTGCATCCCTAATAATACTGTCCCAGAAACCACTCACTGGGCAGATAACAGACGTCTCTTCGAAATCGAAAATGTGATCTTACATTAAGCTGTGTCTCAGCCGGTGCTGATTTTACTTTGTGGCCGAGTATATGTTCAGTGCAGAGTACGGAGATGCAGCACCGTCCATATTCAATGTATGACTTGCCATACTCGGAGGGAATTGGATACACACGAGATTTTCGTAAGCTTACGTTACGTTTCACACTGCCCAAGAGATTTCTTATTTTTGCAAGTGGTTGGAGGATAGGCTTGATCGCTCTGTCTCTCTCTCTTCTTTAGGACTTGGCTGATTCTTGTGGACGTATGTGATGGGTGTGTCCCAAGAAAGTGATAGGACTGCTCCACTTTACAGTATATACACATGATCTAGTAGAATCAGTCGGATGCTCATTAAGAGTGTTCGAAGATAACGCAGATGTCTCTGAGAAGGTAACAACGCCAGAAGACAGTAACGTTTTGCAGGTAAAGTACAGAGAATTGCTGAACAGTGCAGGGTCTGACAATTGGCCCTGAACGTAAATAAATGTAACATGTTGCCCTTACATAGGAAAAGAAATCAACTACTGTACAGCTACAGTGTTGGTGACAAATTACTGGAAACAGTAAGCCCGGTAAAACATCTAGAGGTATCTATAAGGAGCGATGTTAATTGGAATGATCACCCAAACAAATAGTAGGAAAAGTAGATTCCAGACTAGAGTTCATAGGAAGTATCTTCAAGAAATGTAATTCATCCTTTAAAGACGTGGCTTACAAGGCCTTTGTTCGACCGATTCCTGAGCATTGTTCATCACTCTGGGACCGTTACCAGGTACGACTGATAGAAGAGAGAGAGAGAATATCCAACGAAGAGCGGAGCACTTCGTCACGGGATCGTGCAGTCGGCGCGAGAGCGTTACAGGAACGTTTACCAAACTGCAGTGGCAAATGCTACGACAGAGGCATTGCACATCATGGACATGTTGAAATTTAGAGAGAGTACGTTCCGGGTACAGTCGAAGTATATATTATTTCCTCCCACAAACATCTCACGAAATGACCACAGTGAGAAAATGCGAGAAATTAGAGCCAATACACAAACTTACAGAGAGTGGTTCTTCCCAAGCGCCGCTTAACAAGGGGGCATTAGTTAGTGGTACCAGAAGTACCCTCTACCACGCACCGTAGGCAGGCTTAACGAGTGTTTATGTAGACGTAGAGGCTGCTCCATCATACCGCACGACGTCGATTCTCTAATATCTTGCTTTTGTTTCTACGTCTTGGTGTCCTCAGCGCCCTCGTTCCTTGTTTTCTCATTGGACGACAGGGTCTTTTCAGAAGATTCAGCTCCTTTGGTATGTTATCTTCGTCAGATACAGCCTTTGCTCAGTGTATCGGTTACATCGAACAAGAAAGATTACTTGTTCTGACATACACGTAAGTGGGCTTTCTGTGTATACCACATCCCATACTATCATCACGTTTCTTCTCCAGGAGACGTCCAGGAGCGACAGACGGTTGTTCTTCTCAAAGTTCGTGGTGAAACGTAGCTGTTATTCTGCGGATTGACGCGTCAATAAGGCCGGGAAAATTTTGTTGTCTTGGCACGGAGAGAAACTGGAAAAAATAATATCGTTATCGGTGGAATCATAGTGGATAGCCAGTGAAAAGGGTACGCGCAAGAGCTACTGAAGCGAGGCGGACGGCTTCTCCGCCCGACTCAAGGCCTAGAACAGGTGGCCGTGGCCCCGGCAGCTGAACCAGAGCCTATAAGCCTGCCGCTGCCGCTGCTGGCGGAGTTTCGCAAAACGGGAGGCCAGGCCAAGGCTCCGCCGCCCCAGCCGGCTGTTCGAGTCCCCGACACTGACCCACGCCAGCCAGTGGCCGCACCTTGCCCAGTCACGCCATCTGCTGCGCTCATCCCAGGGACCTCGAGCAGCTGCGACTCGTCTGCGCCACTGCTTGAATTCCTTGTTCAGATGGAGCTGGTCTCTTAAATGAACAAATAGTCATAGTGGTTTCCGTTGACTTTAGTATAGAACGTTTAAGTTGGCAGTACATGGAAAAACTCATTTTGCAATACGTACGTGGCATAGAAAATTGTGAACTGCCATACGATCCTGTGCTTCAACCGCACATTCTCAGAATTTTTTTCTTCAGATTAAGACCTAAGTTTGATACTAGTAGACTTCTCTTGGCCAGGAATGCCCTTTTTGCCATTGCTAATCTGCTTTTGATGTCCTCCTTGCTCCATCCATCATAGGTATTTTCCTGCCTAGGTAGCAGAATTCCTTAACTTCATCTGCCTCGTGACGATCATCCTGATGTTACGTTTCTCACTGTTTTCATTTTGTGCTATTTCTCATTACATTCGTCTTTCTTCAATTTACTCTCAATGCATAGTATGTACTCATTAGACTGTTCACTCCATTCAGAAGATCCTGTAATTCTCCGTCACTCTACACCGAGCGACGTAGCGCAGTGGCTAGCACACTGGACTCGCATTAGGGAGGACGACGGTTCAATCCCGTGTCCAGCCATCCTGATTTATGTTTTCCGTGATTTCCCTAAACCACTCCAGGCAAATGCCGGGACGGTTCCTTTGAAAGGGCACGGCCGACTTCCTTCTCATTCCTTCCCTAATCCGATGAGACCGATGACCTCGCTGTCTGGTCTCCTCCCCCTAAAAACAACCAACAAACCATCCATCACTCTCACTGATGGTAGCAATGTCATCAGCGAATCTTATCATCGATCTCCTTCCTCATTGAATTTTAATTCCACTCTCGATGTATAGATTGAGAAGTGGGGGCAACAGACTACATATCTTTCTTACACCCGCTACGGTCGCAGGTTCGAATCCTGCCTCGGGCATGGATGTTTGTGGTGTCCTTAGGTTAGCTAGGTTTAACTAGTTCTAAGTTCTAGGGGACTAATGACCTCAGCAGTTGAGTCCCATAGTGCTCAGAGCCATTTTTTTTTCTTACACCCTTCTTAACCCGTTCACTTCGTTCTTGTGCATATTCTATATTACCCACCTTTTCCTATAGATTACCCCTATTTTTCTCAGACTTTCTAACATCTGGCATCATTTTACATTATTTAAGCAAGGCTTTCTCCATGTCCACGAGTCCTGCGAACGTGATTTGATTTTTCTTCAGTATTGCTTCCATTATCAAACACATCGTCAGAAATGTCCCTATGGTGCCTTTACCTTCCAAAAATTAAACTCATCGTCATCTAAAGATCCTCATTTTTCTTTTCCATTCTTCTGTATATTATTTTTGGCAGCAACTTGCATGCATGACCCGTTAAACTGATTGTGCAATAATTTTCGCACTCGTCTGCTCTTGCAATCATGGGATTTGGTAGATGATGTTTTCCCGAAAGTCTGATGGCGCACATTCTACACACCAGCATGAATAATTGTTCTGTTGCCACTCCCCCATCCCCTCTCCCTCCAATGATTTTAGAAATTCGGATGGAATGTTATCTATCCCATCTGCCTTATATGATTTTAAATCTTCTAAAGCTCTTATAAATTCTGAGTCTATTAATGGATCCCCTATCTCTTTCCTATCGACTCCTGTTTCTTCTTCTGTCACGTCATCAGGTACGTTCTCAGTGTAATCTTTCCACATAATCGCTCTCTGTACTATTAATGATATTTAGTTGCACCGAAAGGTGTTTTGACTTTTCTATATGCTGAGTCAGTGATTCCGACAATCATTTCTTTTTCGATTTCTTCCCTATTAATGGATCCCCTATCTCTTTCCTATCGACTCCTGTTTCTTCTTCTGTCACGTCATCATTTACGTTCTCAGTGTAATCTTTCCACATAATCGCTCTCTGTACTATTAATGATATTTAGTTGCACCGAAAGGTGTTTTGACTTTTCTATATGCTGAGTCAGTGATTCCGACAATCATTTCTTTTTCGATTTCTTCCCTTTTTTCATGCAGCTAATACGCCTTAGTTTCGCTGCACTTTCTGTTTATTTCACTCCTAAATGACTCGTATTTCCGTGTTTCTGAATTTCTCTTAACATTATTGTACTTCCCTCTTTCGTCGATCAGCTGACGTATTTCTTCCATTATCCATGATTTCTTTGCAGTTACCATCGTTGTACCTACGTTTCTTTTTTCAACTTTTGTCATTGCTATTTTAAAAGAACTGCCTAATGGGCTATTCATTATCGCAGTATCTGTAGCTTCAAGGAACTTCAAGCGTGTCTCCTCATTCTTTAGTACTTCCGCATCTCACTTTTTTGCTCATTGATTCTTCGTGACTAGTCTCTTAAACTCCATCCTACTCTTCATCATTAGCGAATAATGATCTGAGTCTATATCTGCCCCTGCGTACGCCTAACAGTCCAATATCTGATTTCGGAATCTTTGCCTATGCAAGTTGTATGGCTCTGAACACTATTGGACTTAACTGCTGTGGTCATCAGTCCCCTAGAACTTAGAACTACTTAAACCTAACTAACCTAACGACATCACACACATCCATGCCCGAAGCAGGATTCGAACCTGCGACCGTAGCAGTCACGCGGTTGCAGACTGTAGCGCCTAGAACCGCTCGGCCACTCCGGCCGGCCTGCAAGTTGTAATCTAACTGAAATCTTCCTGTAATTCCCGGCCTTTTCCAAGTACACGTCCATCTCTTGTGATTCTTGAACAGAGTATTCGCTATAACCATATGAAATTTGTTGTACAACTCGATCAGTCTTTCCCGTCTCCCATTCCTACTGCCAAGCCCATATTCTCCTGTAACCTTTTCTTCTACTCCTTCCCCTACAATTGCTTTCCAGTCCCCCATGACTGTTAGATTTTCATCTACGTCGACGTACTTAGTTACCCGTTCAATATCCACATATCCTTTCTCTATCTCTTCATCTTCAGCTTGCGACGTCGGCATGTTTACCTGAGTACCATTGTCGGTGTTGGTTTTCTCTCGATTCTGGTATAACAACCCTATAACTGAACTGTTCACAGTAACTCACTCTCTGCCCTACCTTCCTATTCATAAAGAATCCCACTCCTGTTACACCAATGTCTACTGCTGTTGATACTACCCTCCACTTTCAGAAATCCTCATTTTCTTTCAATTTCACTTCACTGACGCCCACTGTATCTAGACTGAACTTTATCATTTCCATTTTAAGATTTTCTGGCTTCCCTACCACGCTCAAACTTCTGACTTTCCACGCCCCGATTCGAAGAACGTTATCCTTTCGTTGGTTATTCAGTCTTTTTCTCATGGTCACCTCCCCCTTGTCAGTTCCATCCTGGATGAAGTCCCTAATGAGGGTTTAGTCAGGAATCTTTTGCCAATGGAGAGATCGTCATGATCATTTTTTCAATTAAAGGTCACATTTCCTGTGAATACACGTTATGTGTCTTTAATACAGTGGTTTCCATTGTGTCTGCATTCTCATGCCCGTGATCATTACCGATTCTTCCGCCTTTTACGGGCAGTTTCCCACCCTAAGGGCAAGAGAGTGTCCTCAATCTCTCTCCACACATCCAACCTCTCTGACAAGGCCTTTGTCATAATAATGGTGACCTCTCATGCCAGAAGTGTTCGACCACCATTGCTGATAATTTTTGTTCAAAATTTAAGCAGTGGTGGGGTTCGAGCCCCTTACCGAATACTTTTTGATTACTAATCAAGGACGCTACCCCTTTATCACGGGTGCATGGCTCATGTTTTCTATGCAAGTTCAAAAACATCCTAGTGGCTTCTGGAGGACCGTGTCGAACAAATTGCTGCCGACGTTGGTGGCCAATACGTCAGTTCATCGTGCAAGTGTTAGTAGCAGTAGTTCCCTTTGAAGTTCAAAGAAACTTAGCATATTTCTTGTCTCATGTACCCGAGTACCTTCTGATCTAACATTTGTAATCAGTTCTAGTGTCTACGACTGAGTTTCAGTAACAACGAGACACAGTCAAAAAAGAGCTCTAAACAATGATTAACAAACAGCCCATTGTATTGACAGCATTCTTAAGAAAAAGTTAAACGCTATAACACACTAGTGCGTTCACAATAGTGGTCCCAACAGCTGCCAGAAAAAAATTGCTTTTCTATTTGTTTGCTAGATTTTCTACCTAAATAGTCAATATTCTGAAAATGAAGGAGTATTTAGTGACCTTCTATGCCACAATGATAGTAGACAAAATTTTGTCTAACCACGAATACAAACAGTCCCCACTGAACAAAAGATGAGTCTATAAGACTAACTGCAAAGAGTTTGGCTCATACTACATAGGCTTAGAACGTAGATTAGTGAGTTCCAGATCGAAATAACAACACAAAATCTGGAAACTGACTTCATCTTTGCATAGCGTTGACTGAAAACAGGACACAGATAAGGAGCAGATGCAGAAAAAGTACAATCTCGGCACACTGGGGAGAAACTGTCTCTGCTTGAAATGCAGGAGATCAAGAGGCACCACAAGAACCACTTTAAACAGCTACTGAATTAATAGTCGGACTGCAGCCACTCTCCCCTTCTTGGCACTGCTAAATCTGACTGCCTAATCAGTTTCCCTTTAATAGTGTCCCACTATGAATCGATGTATCGATCATTAATTTGTTTTAGTGCCCTATCATAAGCATACACTATTTTCCTTATCTGGTATTAGAAATTAATTTCTCTGATGATTGTAAGTTATTTGCTGTCTATGACCGTACCGTTATACAGAGTACGTCTTCGTCATTTATGTTAAACGAGTTAATAACCCGAAACCAAGCTCACAACAAAATTAACTAGTACAGCATTTTTGCCAACGAGGTGTTTTTCTCGAAACAGTATTTAATTTGTTGTTAAACCGGCAGTTTCTTTCCAGTGATTTGTGTCTTCGATGTGGCAACTGATAAGGTTAAATGGACAGTGACTGGAGGCTGTGCCTGGGAAACAGTTGTTATGGCAGTCGGACACGAACGTTAAATGCTGACCAAGTGCTTGTCAGCCAGAGAAAGGCAACTGGACAGGAGAGAGGCGAAAGGTGTATCCATGCACTTCTGTACAAAAATTGAGCAGCCTGTATCGCCCTAAGAGGCCGACAACTGCTTTCATTCCCAAGTAAAACAAAAAGTAGTGATCATAAGAATATTCAAGCTACTTCTTGATGAAAAAGAAAAGATCAGTTTGGAATGGTGCAGAGTGTAAACACTGGACTCGCACTCGCACCCATACAGATTTAGATTTTCTTTGGGTTATCTAAATCGATAAAAGTGAATTTTAGGATAGTTATTTTGAGAAAGACAAGATCGACTTCTTTCCATAGCTTTGTTCAAACGTAGTTAGTGCGTTTTCTCCAATGGTTTCTTATGGGCGGGAATTTAGGCCCCCTTCTGGCTTCTGGAGAGCATAATTAGAAAATATTGTCGTAAATCGTTCCACTTGCCATACATGCCCATATTGGCCAAAACCCAGCAGTATATTAAAATATCGTTTCAGTAATCAGTGTGAGGCGGAGGTGGAGACATTCTCATTTGCATGGGAAGCGAATTTTTTGCGAGTAGCAAAAGATTGTCCACATAATTTAATAACTTCCTGTGTTTCATACTGATGAGTGTTCGAAATAGAGCTGGACGATGTTAGCAGATCATCACTGTTTATTTTCATTTCTTCATTGACGTCCAAATATCTATAGCTGATTATAACTGTTCCCAAAATATCGATGCTTTGACATCGAAGTTAAATGATAAATTTGTAGAATACCGTAAAAAGCAATATACAAATGCATCAATATTATTTTATAAATCAATAAATATGGCAATAATTAACGTGTCGTATCCCACAATATGTATATAGAGCAAAAAGCACGTTATTGCGAGTAGTTATTCAAAACCTAACCATGCAGCTATATTTCAGCACAGCTGTTTGTATCTTTAAATAAGTTGTAACTATGATGTGATACCATACTTGCTAATATAATGGATCTCGTTGAAAATCTAGAAGGCAACCTTTCGGAAAATAAGTGAACTTCGATGTTAGGCCCCTTCCTTTTCCGGTTTGGAAATTATTATTTTCTTGTGCTATTTTATCATCACCCCACTGCAGTGATAAAAATTTGATTTCTTTCTTTTTTTTTTTGCAAAACACACATCAAAAACGTTTTGCATCGCTTCGGTCCCGAGAGTTCCGGAACCTGCACAGAAATTTCGAATAGAGAGCAACATAAATGTCATTTCCGCCCTTTTTACTCAATTTTTTTTTTTTTTTTTTTTTTTTTTTTTTTTTTTTTTTTTTTCTCACGAAAACCACACATTGCATGTTGTACCATCATACAGCGAGATCTTCAGAGGTGATGGTCCAGATTGCTGTAAACACCGGTACCTCTAATACCCAGTAGCACGTCCTCTTGCATTGATGCACGCCTGTATTCGTCGTGGCATACTATATCCACAAGTTCATCAAGGTCCACATTTTCCCACTCCTCAAAGGCAATTCGGTTTAGATCTCTCAGAGTGGTTGGTGGGTCACGTCGTCCGTAAACAGTCCTTTTCAATCTATCCTAGCTATGTTCGATAGGGTACATGTATGCAGAAAATGCTGGTCACTCTAGTCGAGCGACGTCATTATCCTGAAGAAGTTACTCACAAGATCTGCACGATGGGGGCGCAAAGTGTCGCCCATGAAGACGAATGCCTCGGCAATATGATGCCGATATGATTGCACTATCGGTCAGAGGATAGCATTCACATATAGTGCAGCCGTTATGGCGCCTTCCATGACCAACTGCGGCGTGCGTTGGCCCCACATAATGCCACCCTAAAACTGCAGGGAACCTCCACCTTACTGCACTCGCTGGACGGTGTGTCTGAGGGGTTCAGCCTGACTAGCCTGACCGGTTTGCCTCCAAACATGCCTCCGATGATTGTCTGGTTGAAGGCATATGCGACACTCATCCGCGTAAAGAACGTAATGCCAATCCCGAGCGGTCCATTCGGCATGTTGTTGGGCCCATATGTACCGCGCTGCATGGTACATGGTACATGGTGGCGTTGCTGTCAGGGTTCCTCCGAGCCATAATCCGTAAGTAGCGGTCATCCACTGCAGTAATAGTCCTTGGGTGGCCTGAGCGAGGCATGCCATCGACGGTTCCGGTATCTCTGTATCTCCCCCGTGTTCAGATAACATCGCTTTGGTTCACTCCGTGACGCCTGGACACATCCCTTGTTGAGAGCCCTTTCTGGCACAAAGTAAGAATGAGGACGCAATCGAAACGCGTTATTGACCGTCTAGGCATTGTTGAACTACAGACAACTCGAGCCGCGTACCTCCTTCCCGGTGGAATGACTGAAGCCAATCGGCTGTCGGACCCTCTTCGACTAACAAGCGCTGCTCATGCATGGTTTTTTACACGTTTGGGTGGGTTTAGTGACGTTTCTGGAGTCAAAGGTACTGTGTCTGTGATATAATGTCCACAGTCAACGTCCCTTCAGAAGTTCTGGGAACTGGGGTTATGCAAAACTGTTTTTGATGTGTGTATATCAATGTGTTAGCCCATCCTATCTGACAGTGTTTTCAACCGCTGCTAGCAAATTACGGATGGCTTTGATTGCCTTCAAACATACTGAAGCACCTTGAAAGTGTATGCTCATCAGTGCCGGATCGATCAACATTGATATAGCTGATACGTTGACACGTTCAGTTGATGCAATCACTTTTCGATTTCTGGTAAGATGTTTCTCTTCAGATTCTCTCCAGTAATCTGTGTTGTTAAGTACCAGCTAGTTATTGGTATTATTTTACTGCCTTCAACGTACTTTTTTACCCCAATTTCGGGGAGTATCCACTTCTACAAGCCGCAGAATGTCACACGTATCTGCCAGGTCTACCATGTCTGCGGCTGTTAACATGGATGGTGCATTAGTATGGCAAATACCGATTTTGTTAATCACTTTGCACAGCTGCAAAAATCTTTCAGTAATACTGAATATTGAATTCTAGTCTACACTTCTTGGATTAGTTTGAAGGCTGACTCTTTTCTCAGCTCATCACTTGGTACTACCCTCCGTTTATACTACACAGCAATCTTTTAACCTTATTAATCATCTCAGACAGTTTGTCAATGTTTAGTGTAGAACTTCTGGTACCAAATAGAGTGGGTGGGAATATCACTGTTTATGACTTTTCCTTAACACGTGCCGTTTCTACTCCTTTAACCACTGCACTCATGTTGTAATGGGATATTCTCAGAAAATGATGAATAAGTTATGGATAGTGATAGTGAATGGCCTTTTTTTTAATATTGAAACTCGATATTTGGTCTTTAACAACAATGTTACAGTGTTTCTGAATCTTCAGTATCGATATTAAAACGCTGATGTTTAGACTCCCAACATCAATATTCTGAAAACATCGAGTATTATCGCCCACACCTACTTCACAGTTCATGCAAACAAGATTTATGCTCATTTATTGCTAACAGTGATGAAATTGAAAAGTTGGAGCTTTTGCGTAAGAAAAATACATTGCGTTTTACATATCGTGAATACGGTACAAAACGATTCATTTACAAAGATGCCCGCCCGGGTTGGCCGAGCGGTTCTAGGCGCTACAGTCTGGAACCGCACGACCACTACGGTCGCAGGTTCGAATCCTGCCCCGGGCATTAATGTGTGGTGTCCTTAGGTTAGTTACGTTTAAGTAGTTCTAAGTTGTAGGGGACTGATGACCTTAGAAGTTAAGTCCCATAGTGCTCAGAGCCGTTTGAACCATTTACAAAGATGTTGAACGCTGTCGGTTTATTCTGACACATTGTACACTACCGTGCACTTGTCCAAAATTATTTAGGAAAGACAACTTTTTCAGTGCAATCATTTTCTTTTGATATTCAAAGAATTTTCTGTCAAGCATTTCGAAAGACATTTCACGCGAACTTTCCAAAGCGAATAGCAAAACAACACGTGCAGCTTGCTTTGTTAACACGATGCTGACCTATATTTGCGCAATCGGTGACGTAGATTTCTTGTGAATCAGGTTGAGACGAAAGGTAAATTTTTGTGTCCCACACTCCTCCTGTCGCTTACTGATACTCATAGTTATGACCCTTACACTGAGTTCAGGACACAGGCTGCTGAGCATGAGGTAAACACCAAACCTATCATCCAGATCTGACGAGCTACCCGCATCCATAATAACTCTGCAACACATTTATTCCGCTCATTTTGTCCGAAACACAATCGCCATTGATTAGCTCATCAGTGCTAATTCTTCTTATCATTTTAGGTACCAACGCCAGAAATGTGTTACATACAATAATCACTTAACCACAGACACCAACAGTCAACATATTGGGAGCCCTATACGTTCTCATACGCCGTACCTACCTACAATCTCTGTCCCAATCCTACACCCCCCCCCCTCACCCAACTTCATTTGAGTCAATGCCTTTTCTTGCCAAATCTGAATTAACAGCATCAAAATTCAAATGGCTCTAAGCGACTATGGAACTTGAGATTATCAGTCTCCTGGACTTAGAACTACTTAAACCTAACTAACGACATCACACACATCCATGCCCGAGGCAGGATTCGAACCTGTGATCGTAGCAGCCGCGTGGTTCTGGACTGGAGTGCCTAAACCGCTCGGCCACAGCGGCCGACTTAACAGCATCCACTCGCTTTTGAGACACTACCCTACCTAACTTCATGCTCGCACTATTGAAGACTTATTCGTTTTCTTATTGCAAACATCAAAATTTGAAACATTTCAGGAATCCCATATCCTACCCCCTTCGTTTCCACCTAAATATTTCGCTGTATATTGCCACAAGCATTCCCACCTTTTTCCACATAGAAATTTGTACAACTCCTCTCCTTATCAACCATATGCCTAAGAACATCCTTCTTGAACCCTCTGTCATAAATTTACCCATTTTACCTGAAGCCGGTCTTTGAGCCACTGAAGTCTCTAGATGAGGCATAGCTGCACCAACGTCCACTTTATTAGTAGAAAATATCAGCACCAGGAGTATGAGCACTGATATCATGATCACATGACATTAGTTGCAGCATCATTTTCCCCGGCAGAGTAATTAATTGAGAAGCCGATGTGTTTGGTGGATAAACACTTTTCGGCTGTGAACATGCATCGACGGCAGAATGAAATACAATACAGAAATTATGCTGGCTTCTATATAATGCTCTCAAGAGTTTTTTTCTTACTTTGGTTCTATTACAAATAAATTTAGTTTCACGTAATGAGCTTAGCTGTTGAAAACAAACTGTCAAATAGTTCGGTTTCCATTTTCTCACCTGTTGTTAAAGATTTTTGTTTACATCTTGTTTTTATTTCAAATAGTATACATCAAAAATAACTTTCGCGAGTTCTCATACACAAATAAATTAATAGTGAGTGGTGATGACTGACCCTGCATAGTTGCGGAAAAAAGTGTTAGTTTGTCGGAGTTACACTTCAGAGCTACTAACATTTTCATGAATGACTCTGTAAATCTGAAACGCCACTTAGTAGCCATTTAAGTTATAGAGAGAAAACTGTTCGTCTCTGTCTGGTTTACCTGCACCGACATTAGTCGGACAATGTAGTGACAAAGTATAATATGCCAGTAAAAACTACGTCGTTGTGACAATGACTCAAGCCCAACAAACAACATACAGTGTACAATTTGATGTTCATAGTACGAACAATGATATCATGAGAAACGATGATTTTACTGGCCCAACTGTCGCTAAAATCGCCTTGATTCGGCATTATCGCATTATGATAGCTCACGCTGGGGCGAATTGCTGGGTGGAGGGGGGGAGGGGGGGGGAGGGGGTGAGAACGGGAAATTGGGATCATACGTCGGACTGGATGAGAGTGGGGTAGTCCTTTTGGAGGAACTGTCCGGGGATTCAGGGCATATTTGGGGAAATCACAGGAAACCTAGTGCTGCATGCACCGAAGTAGTTTTAGATCCTCGGCCTCCTCCTCCCTACTTCTGGTTCGCTAGTTAGGACATTACTGGTGACAGTATCGAACACATTTACGTAGTAAGACTGCCGAGTTGGAACTCTTTATGGCATCAGACTGGACGTAAAACCTGATGCGGATCAGAACTGAAAGTGGTTGCATGGGTCCTGTGGAAGATAAATCGCGTCAAAACAGAAGCTGTGCAGAAAGTAACTTTTCATTTCTCAGCTAGATCTAGGAAAGAGAAGAGGGAGGCAGGTGGACGGGCGTCGCAGTATGTGTGTGTGTGTGTGTGCGCGCGCGAAGCTGGCCCAGATTGCGGGGTCTGTATCTGTCGCGCCGTTGATGTACGGCGGCTGCGTTGCGCAACCGAGCGCGGGTGAAAGGCGTGACGCAAGAGCGGCGCAATTGGAGCGAGCGCTACCCGGGGGGTCGAACCGTCGCAGCAGGAACTAGTCGCCCGCCACAACACGTCCGACACCAAGAGCCGGCCTACACAACAGGCGACTAAAGCTGCTGCTGAAAATGTACCTCCACGTCTCCCTCAATTCCGGTAGGCGTCCGATACAGTTCTGCGCTATCGTTCAAAGAGAATATCGGAACAGATTGTGACTGAACTGAAGAGCTTGTAGCAAATAGCACACAGCATGTCGCTCTGAACAGAGAGAGACTTTAAGACGTAAGACTTCCAGTGTTCTCGAAGGGAGTCTTGCAGCGTCACTATTGTACTCAATATGTACAAATGTCTTATCAGATAACGATCGAAGCTGTATGGGGCAGTTTGCTGATAACGCTGTTGTACGCAGAGAGGTCGCCACGCTTGGAAACAAGCGAAATACAGGATGACCCTCAGAGGACCGTTTTGCGTAGGGACTGGCAGTTTGAGACGCAACGTGAACAGATCTAACGCATGACGCGTAAATAGGCGGTAGAAATTTCGTATGACTACACGATTGAAGAGCAATAACTGGAAACAGCTACATCCATTAAACTTCACAGAGTAAGTGTATGAAGCGATTTAAAATGGAACGACCATACAAAACATTCATTGGAAGAATTGTCAGGAAGAGCATTCCAGACACAGAGAAGATAACTTACTTGAATATTTCTCGTCAGTGTGGGTCCCGTGTCAGAAGGGATTGCTACAGGATGTAGAGAAGATACAAAGTAGAGTGACGCGTTCCGCCACGGCTTCATCTAGCAAGCGCGAAAGTGTCTCGGAGATACCCGTCCTATTGGAATGCCGAGAGCGTACATTCCTACAAGAGTCAGCCAATATTGATTCCTCCCACATATATTTCGCGAAACGACCATGAATGTAAAATTAGCGCTGCTGCGGATCCATGAATCGATGAATAGTAGCTGTAGTTCCTAAACCCCTCTTTACTCAACTCCACGATTATTTTCGACTTTTATATTGAAGCCATTTCCTATTGGAATCTGAACATTGTGCTATGGTGAAGCGGAGTCAATTTGATTTGACTTTGCTCCACCATAAAAGCCGAAACCGACTGTGGAACAAAATAAAGAACATTATAGCAAATGGAGCAGATATTCATCAATATTTAAGGTTTCTTTTCCATGTTCTGCTGACCACAGTTTCCACTCATTTATATTTCTTGACGTACTCTGATGGTTAGAGGTATAGATTTTCTACGTATTCCTGTTTTTATAGTTATAATTTCTTATAATAAATTATTATATAGACTACATCAGCGCAACACGCATTACTTTGTAATCTGTCATCTGTTACTGTACATACGGCGATGCTGACTGGTTTTTGTTATATACAGTTTACGTATCATAAATTAATTACTTTGTTACTTCAATTTAATGTCCTCTGATGCTACTATCATGAATAGTGAGATAAGTTAGATACATACATTACATCATTTTTTAGTTGTATAATGTTGTTAATTCTTCAGAAAGACGATAATAACAGAATAAGTGAAACTTCCTGGCAGTTTAAAACTGAGTGGCGGACCGAAGCGCGAAATAGGGACATTTGCCTTTCGCGGGCGAATGCTCTGCCGACTGAGCCACCCAAGTACTACTCACGACCCTTCGTTACAGATGTACCTCCATCAGTACATCGTCGCCTACCTACCAAACTTTCCAGAAGATCTCCGGTGAAGTTTGCAAGATTAGTCGTCCTGAACGAACGGATACTGCGAAAGTGGCTTAGTCATAGCCTGGGGGATTTTTCCAGAACGAAATTTTGACTCTGCAGCAGACAAGTGCTCTACCGATTTTTCTTTTTTTTTTTTTATCGGGAACGGTCGCCTTACCTTCTTTTGATACTGAGTACGGAAGAAACGGAAAAAAACTCAAGGGAACGCTTCCACAACTCGCAGCATGTGGCGTCGACACTCCATACATAAGCTCCGCAGCCTGCCAATTTTTTTCGAGTTTAGAGATCTGCCCCCCCCCCCCCCCTCCCCCACCTTCACCACCACCGCCATCAGGGTGCATCGTCACAGTGTTTTTTTTTTTAATTTTAACACAAATTAAAAATCAACAATTGCAACGGAGCCATAAGGCAAAAATTATGACATATTGTGAACAATGAACAGCCGTCTTGCCCGCTGGGAACACCTTACCGAAGATGGCGGCCAGTAAGAGGCGGTTGTCATTTCAACAGTCATCACCAGGCGTCAACCGTCGGAGTGTCCGGGGCCGCTACACACAGTCAGAAACTGTTTCTGTTATCGTATGGGGATCGAGGAAACATCACGCCTACAATTCAACTTCTCACAACTGGCACACCCTAGCTGGGCGGTGGGCCCATGAACGACGACCCCAGATAGTTAGCAAAAAGTTTCCAATATTCCATTCTGTTTGTTAAGATCATGAACTCGTCCATCATGTGGCGCCAGAAATCGAGGTCTTCCATTTCGCTGTTGCGGTACATGTAATGTATCGCCATTCCCTTCAGCCGACTGACCGCACTCATCCGGGTCATCGGAAACTAGACGGCGTCGGGATGAAAGATGTCCATGGGCACAGTCGAAACAAAGGGACGGCGTAGAAGGAAAGCCAGTATCTGGCGGACCGGTTTCCGTCCGTATGCGGGCCACAGTTCAGTCTATTTCGCACAACGTCGCGCAAAGGGGGCACATGGGATCATCAGTTACGTGAATAGACTGGAGCCTTCGCTGGATCGAAAATTTCTCGTTAGTGACCATATACCACGTCGACTGCACGAGACTGAACAGGAAGGGCTTGTGGACGGCTCTCCATACCCGCGACCAGTCAGGATAAGTTTCGAAGGTTTCCATTTTTCAGCCGTATGGCTAAGGACTGTACCATAAGGTTGGTGAGCATTGGTGACTAAATCTGCTGGGGACTTCAAATAGCACATTTTGTATTCCCAGTACAGCTCGTTCAAATGTTACCACACCCACGTTTCCGTCATAGTGGCAAAGCGGTAACCTTCCATCGAGGAGCGTAGAAGTTTCTCACAGGCTTCATCGTCAGTAAACTTGAGATTTGCAATGCTGGAGACGATAGTCACGTGGATACCCAGCAGCCTCTTTGGATCAATGTGTACCACATCTCGTATAAATCTCACCACTTCGTGGGCCGTCAGCCCGGAGTACGTTGCGTCAAACTGCAGCTCGATCGTGGCTTCCCGATACGGAAGAGCCATCGGATGTCCGGAACGTAGCTACGACATTCGACACTAGCGCAATGGCGCGGTAAACAACAGCAGACCCGGAAACGCGACACGGAACGGCCGGGGCGTACCGCAATGTTTCACAGCCAAAGGCCGGCTGGACTGAGCTACCCACACACGACTCACGACCCGTCCTCACAGCTGTACTTTAGTCAGTAAGCCGTCTCCTACCATCCAGCTTTGCGTAGCTCAGTCGGTAGAGCACGTGCCCGCGAAAGACAAAGTTCCCGAATTAGAGTCTCGGTTTGTCGCACAGACTTAATCTGACAGGAAGTTTGTTATCAGTACATACTCAGCTACAGAGTTAAAATTTCGTTCTGGAAACAGAGGTAGTGCTACCAAGAGAAGGAAAAAGTTTGTTGAGTTCCTGAGCTACTTCTATTCCTGAATTATATGTTGTCCAAAATTTGTTTCTTTAATTCGACTCGATGATCACAAAATTTGTCGTGAGAGTATCGATTTCAATTTGCAGTATCCATCTTCAGATCTGTTTAAAACATACAAAGCGCTATATTATTTGTGTCTTCTAGTGAGACAGCGGCAGAGAAATTACAAAAAATGGCCTTAAATAGCGGGAGCAGCTTGTGATGTTCCTTCTTCGTCAGTAATTACACTTCCCATTTTCGATGATGGATTCTTTCATCATTAGTGTTATTTAGTGATCATTTGTGTGAAGTTCATTAAGCATGATGGCTTGCTACGCGGTACTGTCAGTCGGACGTTATTACAGTCTGAATGGGGCGTAGCCTCTGTGTGGACGCAACTGCCTGGTGGAGCGGTTGATGTATTTTCCTGGCCAGCAGGACAGAGATCCCAGTAGTGGTGGAAAAAGGGGCTTCTGCATGTCAAGAGGAGGACTATCTGAATTATTTTGAAGCTCACGATTTCATGCTGGTGGTTCAAAATGGTTCAAATGGCTCTGAGCACTATCAGACTTAACATCTGAGGTCATCAGTCCTCTAGATTTAGAACTACTTTAACCAAACTAACCTAAGGACATCACACACATCTATGCCCGAGGCAGGATTCGAACCTTCGACAGTAGCGGTTGATACAGACATTTAGAAATTTTTCAGGTCAGAATAGTTTTGCGGGAGTGAGACCTAGACTCTGAGCTCTGTCAGACCCTAGAGATTTTGTGTATCTCTCAGTGGTTTACTGTTATGTAAATAGTTTAAGGCAGTTGTAAATTTTAATATTTCGCTGCATTTATTGTTTCCAATTGTGTGATGAAATTGTTACGAATTTTTCACAATAGTATTAGTGATTAATAAAATGCGGTGTTTGGTGTGACTTTGTGATGATTATTATTCTGCACCTTGTTTTCGTGAATTAATGCACATCTGTATAAACTCCTTTTCAGCATTTTATTCTGTGTAAATATTCTGCTTGTTCTATTGAACTATATTTTTTGCTCTGCTGATTTAACTATTGTTCAACTGATGTATGAGTTTTATCTATGTAACTCCGCTTTCGCATATTTGTGCTAATGTTTATGGAATAATAACTTGACTCTAATTTTAACAATCTGGTTTAGCGCTCAGCAAGCTCCTGACTTTTTCTTCCCTACGTCAATTACTCATGTATTATATATTTTCATTTCAATGACTTCTCTGTGCTAATAAAAGGTTTGAGGAATATTTAACTGTGTTGGTGTTTGGGCTTAAAAGCGATGGTGCACGATTACCTCCTATTAACTTCAGCGAACAATGATAAAATTTTAGGTCGTGTATTGACCTTACGAAGCTGCTAGGTCGAGTCTTAGCTGTATTGTGCCATCTTGATACTAGTCGAACTACAACGCGGTGAAACAGATTCTGGAATAGTATACCGAAGACTTGGACGTTTCCAGTAGCAGATGTAAACTCAGATTACAATTTAGTGATGATGAAGAGTAGGCTGAAGTTTAAGAGCACTGTCACAAACAGTAAGTGTGTAAGTAAGTGGGATACTGAAGAGCTGACGAAAAATGGACCTTTCAAGTTCTGAGCATGCGGATACTGTGATAATTAATAGCACAATAGACAGTTCAGTTATCGAGGAAGAAAGATCTCTAAACAGGAGATCACAGAAATTGGACAGACAGCTATAGATATAGTAACTGCAGTGTAACCTCAGGTAAATGAAGAAATACTTCTTTTGATCGACCGAAGAGGGAAGTACAGTACCGTGCAGGAAAAGGCAGGAACGCAGCAGTTAAAGTCACTAGGAATGAAATTAATACAAACTGCGAAGAGAATTTGTTGCACGAAAAGAATGAAGAAATTGTAAAGGAAGTTCTCGTTGGAATAACAGATTTAGTTTGTAAGAAAGGAAAACAAGCATCCGATGACATTAAAAGCGTCACCAATGCCGCACTTCTTGAAACATTTAACAATTATAACTTCTCTCGCTCTCGACGAAGATTGTTTTATCGACTGACACATTGGTTTGACGGTAGGTAGCTTTAAAGTTCCCTTCGGCGTGAATTCATGTTGGGTTTCATCCATCACCCATTTGTTCCATTCCTCTCTCACATACACTTTAAATATTTTATTTATAGAGCCATCAGTAGGTTGCGATAAACCAAACATAGGAATTTTTATATTAATTTCGAGAATAAGACGCACCTGAATTTTGGAGGCAATTTTTCGAAGTGAAGAAGAAAATGAGTCGTATATTACGTAAAATAGGGTATGTGGAAAGAGTACACTGAAGACCTCTAAGGGAGGGAGGAACTCTCTGATGACGTGATAGAAAGGCAGATGGGCATTCACTATGAGAATTTAACAAAAATGGCTCTGAGCACTATGGGACTTAACATCTGAGGTCATCAGTCCCCTAGAACTTAGAACTACTTAAACCTAACTAACCTAAGTACATCACACACATCCATGCCCGAGGCAGGATTCGAAACTGCGACCGTAGCGGTCACGCGGTTCCGGACTGAAGCACCTAGAACCACTCGGCCACTCCGGCCGGAGGGAGAGTTAAACAGAGTTCTGAAATACTCAGTTACATGAAACAGGAGGGAGAGATATTTTTTCGGAATTTCTAAATTTATTGGACGACCAATCTACTGTTGAAGTTGGTGTTTGGTGTGTATGATGCCTGAGATATATATCATCAGAATTTAGGAAAAATATCATCCACATAATCCCGAAGATAGTAAATATAGATACATACGAGAACTACCACACAATTAGCTTAACACTTCATAAATACACGTTACTGACTATAATAGTATGCAGGAGAATCCAAACTGAGATTGAGGACTGTTAGCTGTCTATCAGTTTGGCTTTACAAAAAGAAAAGCTACCACTTAGGCAGTTCTCACGTTGCACTTGATGCTGGAAACAAGGCTTGTGAAAAATGAAGACATCGTCATAGGATTTGTCGAGCTAAGAAATGATTTGTGAATGTAAAATTAACATTGAGAAGGAATGATAAAGAAAGGTGTTTGGATTAAAAAGTGTGTAAATTATGAAATTATGGATGCAGTATTTCTCCTTTACAGCTCTATCTGTGCATCGAAGAAACAATGATGGGAATAAAATAAACGTTCAGGAGATGGATTAACGTACAGGGTGAAAGAATATCAATGACAAGACAATCAGTGGAAATGAGAAAAATTGCAGGACCTGTTGCCTGGAATGAACAAATCACTGAGCGCAGAATGTGGACTGAGAGTAAACTAAAGAAAGACGAATGCAATGATGAGTAGAAGAAATGAAATAAGCGATAAACTTAGGATCTAAATTGGCGGCAAAGTAGTGGAATTGTGCTACCTAAGAAGCAAAATAATGCATAAGGATGTGAAAAGTAAAGTATCATAGGTAAGGAGGGATTTGCTGGCCAAAAGTATTCTACCACAACAATCAAAATCCTTGAGGAATAAATCTCTGAGGGAACGTTCGATTGAAACACAGCATCGTATGGCAATGAAACATGGACACTGGGAAAAGGGGGAAAGAAGAGAATCGAAATATTTTACATGTGATATTATGGAAGCATGTTGAACCTCATATGGACTGCAGAAATGTCGAGAAAAAAATGTTTGGAAATAGCTAAGTAGAAGACGGTACGTATTGACAAGATGTGTTAAGACATTAGGGAATAACTTTCCCGGTATTTGTGAGAGCTGTTGAAGACAAAAACAGTACAGGAAAACGGAAACCGGAGTATAACCAATAAATTATGGAAGATTTTTTTATAAGGTGTTCTCTGAGATGAATAGTTCGTCCTGTCAATGTTGATGAGAAAGCTTGATTCCCGTATTACTGTATGTACAAATGTATAATCTTAACATGGTTTGCACGCTATTATAGAATAAACCGTTTTGTCTGTTTGGTTGATTTGAAAAAGGATTCAGGTAATACATTCTCATTCATCAATTAAATAAGTAAAAAAACTGTATCTTGCAACTCTGGCTGCTTTTTACGTCAAACAGGTCTTCGTAATACGTTTCGCATATATGACGGAATTATAAAATGGTTGAAATGGCTCTGAGCAATATGGGACTTAACTTCTGAGGTCATCAGTCCCCTAGAACTTAGAACTATTTAAACGTAACTAACCTAAGGACATCACACACATCCATGCCCGTGGCAGGATTCGAACCTGCGACCGTAGCGGTCGCGCGGTTCCACACTGTAGCGCCTATAACCGTTCGGCCACCCCGGCCGGCCGGAATTATAAGTCTAAACTTTTAAACTGTATATTATGTTGATATTTTATACTAATAATATATATAATAGATGCATCGACTGAAGTACTGTGCACTGTGCTACCTTACATTGTACAGTAGGCTTATCGTTTCATTCTTTACTTGAAACTAATGACAAAAGAGAATGACCCTCTTTGGCAGATTATAACAATCTGCTGGAATTGTACTCAAAGACAGGGACTTTGCCTTTTGCAGGGTAATGCTCTACCGACTGAGCTTAGAAATACGAGTGCTCACATCTTCCCCTCCGCCATTACCTTCTGTCTTGATCTTCCAGACATTTCTTCCAAGATTTGCTAGTCCCTCAAGGCAAGCAGCAGGACGTCTGTGAGGTCTGGAAGGTAGGAGATGAGGTACTGGCGGAAGTGCAACTGTGAGGGCAGAAGATGAGTAGTGCTTCGATAGCTCAGTAAGTAATGAACTTCTCCACGAAAGATAAAGTTCCCAGTTTCGAGTGTCGGTGGAACACTCAAGAAGTTTCAAGTCAGCACACCCTCAGCTACAGAGTGAAAATTCATCCTGGAAAAAATAGAATGGTTGGATGCGAGTATCAAGTTGATCCCTGCTAGTCGGAGGCTCTGCCGACTTGGCAGCATCTGCTGAGTGCACACATCCCTGCGGGAATACGAGTCGGTGGTGGCGCGTGGATAATTATTCAAGTTAGACCGAAGCCAGTCCAGTCTATCATAAACGCCGGGTCTTAATGCTCTGCAACAGTGTAAAAGGATAAATCTGCAGTACATACTGTGTACTAAAAGCAAAGAGCATATAGAAAGAATTAGAGGTCACAGTAGAGATATGTTTAATTTTTAAACCATCAGAAACATCTTTCGATAGGTAGCATCACTAGTTTATTAGCTACTCGTGTCTCCGTTTCTCAAACTCACCAACAAACCGTTTCCTGTAGATCGCATAAGTCCCTGCGCTGTGTCTCATCGCAGTTCATCTTTCCATTAGTAATCTGATAACATGTTCGACTGCACATATTCGTTGCAGACCTGACGATATGGTGTCACTCGTGAATCCAATATTTTTCTCAATCATTACCGTTCAGCAAATGGTGAGGTTGTTTCCACCACTCGCAACTAATGAAATTAGCTCTGGAGAATTAAAATTGCAACAACACCTATGCACCAAGTGACAAATGTCAAATAGACATGAATATGGGTGCGCAAATAATTAACAATTGGGCCAAACCTCATGACGTAAGTGCAAGGAACGCCATCTACGTTCTATGTATACTGGAAGATTACACAGTGGGCTCATCATTTACAAATCGCATTTGAATCTTGGTTGTTTATGAGAAATTTCTAAAAGTACGTGTCAAATTCGATAATCACATGATCGATCCCTATCGACACTGGCATCCTGTTTCGTGATATTGCTGCTCGCGTTTGTCAAGATTCCACGACTCCCATGCTAATTTATGGTTCAGGGGCCATACTCTTCTCCGTACTGGATCTCAACGGCCTCGTGCGAAATGCCCCAGAGGACAGACATACAGTTCGCTCGACCGTACAAGACCGTAGGCTACGTCCTGTACTTGAGCCAGGAAATATGCCGTTCTACAGCCTAGAGAAGTATCCGTGCAGATAGCGCAACGACGCTGTAACAACGTGGACTGCCAGAACGTAGACCACTGGTGCGGGCATGAGGGAGGCGAGCCGACAGTAGTGTGCGAAGCGGCAACAGTGAACACAGCAGTGGCCCCACGTCGTCAGTTCTGACGACTCCTGGTTCTGCAAACAGCATAACGGTGGACGTCTCTGTCTGCGAGGCTTCGAGGCGACGAACGTTGCCGGGTTACATTCGCCATGATTATATCAGCCCAACACCAGGCGTGTTAGAATCGATATCATATATAGTAATTTGGACAAAAGGCATTACGATGTTTATGACTTACAATGCCACTGCAAGTGCCCTATCTTCGAGACCTTAATGAAGTTATCTTTTAAATGTCATCTTTCAACAAGGTAATGCAAGTCTGCACTTTCCACACGTTGTTCCGACATACGCCGATAAAGATAGTATTCGAATGTTGCTGTGTAACCTGTATATTCTCCAAATCTCTTGATAATGATAATGTTGAAGTCCCATACTCCTTGGCAGAGCGTAGGGGAACGATGCGGGAGACCCGCACCGCCGTACTAGGCAACGTCGTAGTGGAGGTGGTTTACCATTGCCTTCCTCCACCCGTAATGGGGATGAATGATGATGATGAAGACGACACAACAACACCCAGTCATCTCGACGCAGGTGAAAATCCCTGACCCCACCGGGAATCGAACCTGGGACCCCGTGCTCAGGAAGAGAAAACGCTACCGCGAGACCATGAGCTGCAGTCCAAATCTCTTACGGACTGAAAACATTTAGTCACAGGTCGTCGAGTGACTGACAAGCAACCACTCGTCAGCCGCTACGAACGATGAACTCTCACATAAAGTCGAGCGTGTCTGTCATCCAAGTTCAGTTTAACGTAATGTCCAACCGGATTTGAGTCATCTTTGCTGCCACAGTGGCACTTCTCTAGACTAATTTTCAAACACTGTTTTTCCCAGATCGCCTACAAATTTAATCACGTGTTCTCCATACCATACTGTCTACAAACACTATACTTTATCTGCCGTCCCTCTTCATGTAGGAATTACACTGCCTGAAAAAACAATTGAAGCAGCCAGAAGAGATGGTAGCATGTCAATATACACGTAACCAACATCTGCAGGTTTGTTAATTATTAAAGTTACAATTCCCGTGAGAGATAGGACTGCCACCAGAGTGCATTAGTGTTGTTCATGTTTAACGTTGTCACCAGGCATGACGGACGTAAATAGCGTCAGATGCTGAATGATCACTCTGAAGGATCTGACAGTGTTTGAAGGGGTCTTACTGTAAGTTCCAATATGCAGATTTGTGGGGCCTTCGAATATGACAGTGGTTTGATGTTGGACAGCATTGGAAAGTGACGGGAGCATACTCGTCCTCAAGTTTCTAGTCATGCGTGTGTGATCACCAGAAGAGAGAATCACTGTATTGCACTTCGTAACACCTTTACAGCCGGCCGGTGTGGCCGTGCGGTTCTAGGCGCTTCAGTCTGGAACCGCGTGACCGCTACGGTCGCAGGTTCGAATCCTGCCTCGGGCATGGATGTGTGTGATGTCCTTAGATTAGTTAGGTTTAATTAGTTCTAAGTTCTAGGCGTCTGATGACCTCAGAAGTTAAGTCGCATAGTGCTCAGAGCCATTTGAACCATTTGAACACCTTCACATCTTCCTGCAACATTCCGCGTCGCCTCGCACCATTTGTCGGAGACTAGCAGCAGCGGGAAAAGGGAATTACCATACCATCCTTAGGCTGCCTTTAACGCTACAGCACAAACGGCTGTGTTTAGAGTAGTACTGCGACTGGAAGGCATTGACTGCGGATGCATGTGTCACATTTGTTCAGGTCAAATCCTCCACTAACATCTATGACCATCGTTGGCGGGTATGGCGCGATCTGGGAGAGGTTCCATTGTTCCAGTGCTTACAGCAGTGTTACTCTTGGCTTCTTGGCTTCATGCTGGAGGGAGCCGTCAGCATCACTGCGATCACGGGTGATTGTGATTGAGGGAACTCTGAAGGCACAACGTTACGTCAAGGAGACCCTAGGTCCTCGTGTGTTACCTCCCACTTCACAGTATAATGCTACCGTTTTTCAACAATCCGCGCTCACACATTGCACATGTGTCTATGAACTGTATACGATATGTTAAGATATTGCAGTGGCCATAAAATTCCCGATATCTTTGATGGAACGCGTGTGCTACTAGCTCAGACGTCAACTCTGTCTCAGTTCTAGTACCCAGCACATCAAGGGCCAGTTACAGCAGCTTCTGGCTATCTTCCTCAGGAGAGGATACAATGTCTTTATTCCCAACCGAATCTGTGCATGTATCCAGGACAGACGGATGAGAGGGTGCGCCATTATACAAATTACTGAGTCAAAATTTCCCAAATATTTATAAGCTTCACTCAAATTTGTGATCACTGAAATGACATCACATACTTTCTCAACGCGTGAAGTACTATTTCCTTTCCTCCTTCCTTTCTGGGTGCTGCACTTCTTTTCTCAGACAGTGTATGATGACCAGAAAATTCAATGGTGTACACGTTTGAATTCTGAGTAAAGTAAATTTGCATTTATTGAACTAAAGAAATCGAGCTTCCTTATAACATCCGCCAGCTTGGTTGTCCGTACATGGAAATCCTATGTATTAATTCTGTAACCGGATATAACGCAATTACGCTAGGGCTGATCCACCGTATGTTTCTAAGAGCAGTCTAATTGGCTTTTACATCTGGAAAAGGGAAAAAAATACGATTTAACGTCATCTCAGTGAGGAGGTCATTACGGACATAGCACAAGCTAGATCTAAGCAAGGTTGAGTGAAAAACCCCTCATCGCGGTATTGACCTTACGCTGAAAACCTAAATCTAGAAGCTGGATGGGGATCTGTACCAACGAAGAAAAGATGTAATTGCTTGTAATGGGGAATGGAAAGAGCAGTAGTTGTAATTTAGATTTGTACAGCTATTACGTAAAAAGCACACACATCAAAAAGGTTTGCATCGCCTCAATTCCGAGGAGTTTCGGAACCTGTACAAAAAATTGGAGTAGAAATCAACATAAACATCATTTCCGCCATTTTTATTGCTCATGAAAACCACACATTGCATTTTGTACCACCATAAAGCGAGACCTTCAGAGGTGGTCGTTCAGATTGCTGTATACACCGGTACCTCTAACACCCAAAAGCTCGTCCTCTTGCATTGATGCATGCATGTATTCGTCACGACATACTATCCACAAGTTCATCAAGACACTGTTGGTCCAGATTGTCCCATTCCTCAACAGTGATTCGGCGTGTCCCTCAGAGTGGTTGGTGAGCCACATCGTCCATAAACAGCCCTTTTCAATCTATCGCAGGCATGTTCGATGTGGCTCATATCTGGAGAACATGCTGGTCACCCTAGTCGAGCGATGTCGTTATCCTGAAGGAAGTCATTCACAAGATGTGCACGTTGGGGGCGCAAATTGTCGTCTATGAAGACGAATGCCTCGCCAATATGTTGTCGATATGGTTATACTATCACTCAGAGGATGGCATTCCCGTAACGTACAGACGTTATGGCGTCTTCCATGACCACTAGCGGCGTACGTCGGCCGCACATAATGCCACCCCGAAACAGTAGGAAACCTCCACCTTGCTGCACTCGCTGCACAGTGTATCTAAGGCGTTCAGCCTGACCGGGTTGCCTTCAAACACGTCTCCGATGATTCTCTGGTTGGAGGCAAATGCGATACTCATCGATGAGGAGAACGAGATGCCAAGTGGTCCATTCGGCATGCTGTTGGTCCCATCTGTATCGCGCTGCATGGTGTCATGGCTGCCAAGATGGACCTCACCATTGACGTCAGAAGCGAAGTTGTGCATCATGCAACCTATTGCGCACAGTTTGAGTCGTAACACGACGTCCTGTAACTGCACGAGAAGCATTATTCAACACGGTGGCGTTGCTGTCAGGGTTCCTCCGAGCCATAATCCGTAGGTAGAGGCCCTTTGGCGGCCTGAGCGAAACAGTTCCTGTTTCTCTGTATCTCCTCCATGTCCAAACAGCATTGCTTTGGTTCACTCCGAGACGCCTGGACACTTCCTTTGTTGAGAGCCGTTTCTGTCACAAAGTAACAATGTGGACGCCATCGAACCGGCATTGTTGAACTACAGACAACA
Organism: Schistocerca americana; assembly: GCF_021461395.2. NCBI lineage: Eukaryota > Metazoa > Arthropoda > Insecta > Orthoptera > Acrididae > Schistocerca > Schistocerca americana. The sequence goes on from NC_060126.1 coordinate 289,110,345, forward strand.
CGAGCCGTGTACCTTCTTCCTGGTGGAATGACTGGAGCCAGCCAGCTGTCGGACCCCCTCCATCTAATAGGCGCTGCTCATGCATGGTCGTTTACATCTTTGTGTGGGTTTAGTGACATCTCTGAACAGTCAAAGGGACAGTGTCTATCATCAGAAGTTCTGGGAACTGGGGTGATGCAAACTTTTTTTTGGTGTGTGTACTTTGTACTCACATGAACTCTAGTGTAAGGCAGTTGACTGAATGACCGGTGTGTCTTTTCCTTGTATTACCATTTTTTTAACGTAAACTCCAGCAAGTTAATGTGTTACGTTACCTGTGTGCATGGATATATACGATGAGTCACGTATGACGTAAAACCCATTTTATTCCGTGAACGCATACACATATCGAATCGCGGTTTTCGGCAAATGTTTGAGCTTCGAGGGGAACGTATGTTTTTGTTTGTTTAATGTTTTTTGTGCTGGTATCAACTGAGATACTGAAATAAGTGCGTTTTTAAATGTAACCATATACTTTTCATAGCTGCAATAGATAGCTCTTGAGAAGACTGTTACAGTGATATAGCGTCTTTTAATGTTGATGCTGAAACCTGTCGAAAAAGTTCGAGAAATGTCCTAGAAAGTGAAACCACGGCAGCCGGAAACGGCATCTGTGGTGCAAACACTGCCAAGTATGCGTCTTGGACCAGGCTGCGTGGTTGTACACCGTAAGGTATGCCTAAGCTACGAGAATAAATCTTCATTACTTCTTGAACCAACTTACGCTCTAGATGCAGGTTCACCAGCGGATGTTGCGTATGGAGTAGCGTATCACAAAGGGCTTAGGAAAATATTCCACATTTTTGTATCTTCCTGGATTTACGTGGGCTGAAACAGAGAAATCAACCATGCATTCTTCAAAGATGAAGCGGCCTTATACGTTGCAAGAAACAGCTACTGTATTAAACATCTAAATATTAGAAGGAGGATTTGACCAACCTTTTGCTGTAGGTGGCTGTTTGCTTCTTAGAGGTACGATTCATGCTGTCAGACAACTGACTCTGCCTAACACTGCTCTAAATTATGTCATATGGGATGCCTTCATTGAACTAAATATCATATTGAGATGCCTTGGTGACCACCTGTACACCCCAAAACAAATATTCTAACTAACAAAACGTGGTTTGATGCCGGAGGTAAGCGCGTAATGACAGTGCTATTGGCTATGGGCAATACACGCTGTCGACTTATTTGACATTGCAATGCAGTTTCGTGCACAAGTAAACGAAATAAACAATGATTTGGTAACCAGCTAAATCACATAACATAAATTTTGTCTTAAAAAAATAACTTTATTCTTACATAAGCATGTGTTCAAACTGTTGACCATGGACTGAAAGCAACATTTGCAATCTCCGTTCGAAAGAACGATGAACAGATATAATTACAGTGGATGATATGGTTGAGTATACACTGGCGATTCGACGACACATATCGTCTGGGGTAGTTGGGACTTCATCATAGACTGCATCTTTGACAGCTCCCCTAAGAAAGAAATCAAGGGGAGTCAAATCGGGGGACTCACAGGCCATTTGACAACATAACTTTGTCCTTTCCAACGTCTACGCATGTTCTCATTCAGTAATTGCGTTGCAACACTGAACGCGTGATCTGGACAACCGCTGCGTTGCAGCCACATGCATTGTCGAATCTCCAGCGGTGCCTCCCCTAGGAGAACCGGCAGAATGTTCGTCAGAAAGCATGCGTACGAATGTTCATTGGGACGCCTGAGATGAAATAAGATCCCACAATGTAATTTCCTATGATGGCGCACCACATGTGTATGCTCCAAGGCCGTTGCTGTTGCACCTGACGAAGCAAGCGTACATTTTCGGCTGCCCGGTAGTGCATGTTATGCAAATTTACATTAGTGTGCTCAGCAAACGTTGCTTCATCTTTGAAGAGCACACAGTGGAAAAACGTAGGGGTCGTCTCTCAGTTGCTGAAGGCCAAACCGACGAAATTCTGTGCGACGTTCGAAATCACTGTCGTCGCGTGCCTGATGTGTTGTTGTTGTTGTGGTCTTCAGTCCTGAGACTGGTTTGATGCAGCTCTCCATGCTACTCTATCCTGTGCAAGCTTCTTCATCTCCCAGTACCTACTGCAACCTACATCCTTCTGAATCTGCTTAGTGTATTCATCTCCTGGTCTCCCTCTACGATTTTTACCCTCCACGCTGTCCACCAATGCTAAATTTGTGATCCCTTGATGCCTCAAAACATGTCCTACCAACCGATCCCTTCTTCTAGTCAAGTTGTGACACAAACTTCTCTTCTCCCCTATCCTGTTCAATACCTCCTCATTAGTTACGTGATCTACCCACCTTATCTTCAGCATTCTTCTGTAGCACCACATTTCGAAAGCTTCTATTCTCTTCTTGTCCATACTGGTTATCGTCCATGTTTCACTTCCATACATGGCTACACTCCATACAAATACTTTCAGAAACGACTTCCTGACATTTAAACCTATACTCGATGTTAACAAATTTCTCTTCTTCAGAAACGATTTCCTTGCCATTGCCAGTCTACATTTTATATCCTCTCTACTTCGACCATCATCAGTTATTTTACTCCCTAAATAGCAAAACTCCTTTACTACTTTAAGTGTCTCATTTCCTAATCTAATCCCCTCAGCATCACCCGATTTAATTTGACTACATTCCATTATCCTCGTTTTGCTTTTGTTGATGTTCATCTTATATCCTCCTTTCAAGACACTGTCCATTCCATTCAACTGCTCTTCCAAGTCCTTTGCTGTCTTTGACAGAATTACAATGTCATCGGCGAACCTCAAAGTTTTTACTTCTTCTCCATGAATTTTAATACCTACTCCGAATTTTTCTTTTGTTTCCTTTACTGCTTGCTCAATATACAGATTGAATAACATCGGGGAGAGGCTACAACCCTGTCTCACTCCTTTCCCAACCACTGCTTCCCTTTCATGCCCCTCGACTCTTATAACTGCCATCTGGTTTCTGTACAATTTGTAAATAGCCTTTCGCTCCCTGTATTTTACCCCTGCCACCTTCAGAATTTGAAAGAGAGTATTCCAGTTAACGTTGTCAAAAGCTTTCTCTAAGTCTACAAATGCTAGAAACGTAGGTTTGCCTTTCCTTAATCTTTCTTCTAAGATAAGTCGTAAGGTTAGTAGTATTGCCTCACGTGTTCCAACATTTCTACGGAATCGAAACTGATCTTCCCCGAGGTCCGCTTCTACCAGTTTTTCCATTCGTCTGTAAAGAATTCGCGTTAGTATTTTGCAGCTGTGACTTATTAAACTGATAGTTCGGTAATTTTCACATCTGTCAACACCTGCTTTCTTTGGTAATGGAATTATTATATTCTTCTTGAACTCTGTGGTTATTTCGCCTGTCTCATACATCTTGCTCACCAGATGGTAGAGTTTTGTCATGACTGGCTCTCCCAAGGCCATCAGTAGTTCTAATGGAATGTTGTCTACTCCCGGGGCCTTGTTTCGACTCAGGTCTTTCAGTGTTCTGTCAAACTCTTCACGCAGTATCTTATCTCCCATTTCATCTTCATCTACATCCCCTTCCATTTCCATAATACTGTCCTCAAGTACATCGCCCTTGTATAAACCCTCTATATACTCCTTCCACCTTTCTGCCTTCCCTTCTTTGCTTAGAACTGCGTTGCCATCTGAGCTCTTGATATTCATACAAGTGGTTCTCTTCTCTCCAAAGGTCTCTTTAATTTTCCTGTAGGCAGTATCTATCTTACCCCTAGTGAGACAAGCCTCTACATCTTTACATTTGTCCTTTAGCCATCCCTGCTTAGCCATTTTGCACTTTCTGTCGATCTCATTTTTGAGACGTTTGTATTCCCTTTTGCCTGCTTCATTTACTGCATTTTTATATTTTCTCCTTTCATCAATTAAATTCAATATTTCTTCTGTTACCCAAGGATTTCTATTAGCCCTCGTCTTTTTACCTACTTGATCCTTTGCTGCCTTCACTACTTCATCCCTCAAAGCTACCCATTCCTCTTCTACTGTATTTCTTTCCCCCATTCCTGTCAATTGTTCCCTTATGCTCTCCCTGAAACTCTCTACAACCTCTGGTTCTTTCAGTTTATCCAGGTCCCATCTCCTTAAATTCCCACCTGCCTGATGTAGCGACAGATAATAGGGATGGAAATTCGGTCGATGCAGGATGCGATTGACACTCTTCTGGCTGATTCCACATTCCTTGGCAATATGCCTCGTACCACTGTGCGAAGTCACTAATTTCGCAGCCAGTACAGCTCCTTCGTGTTCTCTGTCAGTTGCAGTCTTCTTTCTTGTCCTGTTTTTGTCGTTCAAGCAGCCTGTCTGCACTAGCGTCCTAATGAATCGTGCAATTGCCTGGCACGTCGGACACTGGCAATCCGGATAGACAGCCCTGCACCGCTGTACTGTTTTACGGCATTTCTTACGTTTACCATATAAAAGTAGTGTATCCAACTTCTCCTCACAGGTGTACATGTCTGCACGCAAAAATTGTTCGAGCAAAACTGAGCGCCCTGCAGTGCAGACAAGTAAAAAGGCAAATGTGTTGACATTCTGACACAGTGTAGCTCGAGAGCTACTGCTGGTGGTGTCTGCACACCTAACGCCGATTCCGGGCACCGTGATCCCAAATTCTAGGACATTTCTCGAATTTTTTACGACAGTTTTCAATGTCAACATTAGCAAACGCTGTAATTGTCTTCTCAAGAGCTGCCGAATGCAGTTGCAAAAAGGTATACGGTTCCATTTAAAAATGTACTAGCTTCGATAGCTCCCTTGATACCATCAATAAGGTACATTAACAGAATAAAAAAATACGTACCCCTCGAAGCTCTAACATTTTCCAAAAATCGCATTTTGATACGTGTTACCGTTCACGATATGAAAGGGGTGTTAACATCTTACGTGACTCACCCTGTGAGGGGTTTAGTATTTTTCCCAGACACTGGCTCATAGTCTACCGGTCAGGAACTTCCCAGCACTACCTCACGTCGCCATTCTTCCGCCAAACATTGGAGATTCAAACACCACTTGGATTGCACAGAGCTACTCCTGGCCGATGGCACCTCATTAGAGTTTGTTAGCGAGTTTTATTGCGGGCGCTAGTAGACGGAGTGGAGTGGGAAATGTATATTCCACCATCCACCCTTAGGTACTGAATGGAAAGGTCGATGATTAACAGTTCAGTCAAGAAGTGAAAGAAAGCTTTTCAGATGTGCTTCTGGGGGAAAATGCTGAAGATTAGACGGGTAGATCGAATAAATAATGAGGAGGTACTGAATCTAATTTGGAAAAAATAAATTTCAGTTAATAGGAAACTTCCTAAGGCATAAGGAATCGACAGGTTGTTAATTAAAGGGAGCGGGAGGCTGGAGGGGGGGGGGGGGAGGGGGGACAAGGGTTAAAAATTGGAGACAGAAGCCTGTCTACGGTAGAAGGTTCGCTTATTTGGCATATTGATCCGATGTAGCCCGTTTGGTAGCAGAATTCGCGGAATGATACGAGAATTGTACCTGACTCGACGAGGATCGCGATCGTAAATGCTTCTGCTTTGCTGAACGGTTTGGGAAAGATCTCGTCACACTAGAAAAATTGACACGGTCCTGAACGATACCTGTAGGAGGATAACCGTTTTCAAAATGAGCGCAGACAGTCTCGACCGCAAACATTTGTTTTGTAGTAATCGTTTTCGTCAGTTTTTGATCATCTTCAGATCTCATACCATGATGGTCGGCAGTAGCGGCCGGCCGCTGTGGCCGAGCGGTTGTAGGCGCTTCAGTCCGGAACCGAGCTGCTGCTACGGTCGCAGGTTCGAATCCTGTCTCGTGCATGTGTGTGATGTCCTTAGGTTAGTTAGGTTTAAGTAGGTCAAGGGGACTGATGATCTCAGATGTTAAGTCCCATCGTACCTAGAGCCATTTGAACCAATTTGAATTCGGCGGTAGCGGTGAATGGAGCAGGTGTTGTAGTTCCACGAACGTCAACTGCTCGTGGAGTTATAACAACTACTCCATTCACCACCTTCGCCTACCATTATGATGTGCGGTCTGAAGATGGCCAAAAACCAGTTACCTCAGAATAAATGTTTTTTTTTCCGTCGACACTGTTTTTGCACATTTTGAAAGTACTTTTTGCCAGATGCTGTTCTCCACGAGGAATGTTCTCAAGAATTACATATTACGGGCTGCCTGATACCAGCTGAGTGGACCATTTATATTCATTATCGTGTATAGTCCCACCAAATGTCAGAAGATCGTTCCTGAGCTTGAAAGAAAGAAACAAATAGATAAATGACCGGCGTCACCCGCTACACAACCATCAACCCGTGCCCAAAAAGCTTAAATCCAGAACCAACTAAAACTTTCATAAAACCATTATGGAAAGAAGAATATACAGAAGCTGTTATTACAAAGCAAGCTCGACCCCAGGGCTCCCATCTAGACTGGCGACGATGGAAAAGGTTGAATCGACTTGGTACGTGGCAGGGGCGATGAAAAAAATTGCGAAAAGGTGGGACTACACACTCACTGATAGGTCTGAGTGTGGTGAAATACAAACAATGAAACAACCTCTAAAATGCCCGTTAGTGAATGCACCTAGAGAGTGCGCCTGCATTGGGCCTATATCGAGACGTCTGCAGCCTACAGCGAATCCTGAAGGAGCGAAATACGATATATCTTACAATTTTCATGAGGTGTGTTTTATAAACGTACCTATCTTGCATTTTAAATTGTATACACTACAGGCCATTAAAATTGCTACACCAGGAAGAAATGCGGATGATAAACGGGTGTTCTTTGGACAGATATATTATACTAGAACTGACATGTGATTACATTTTCACGCAATTTGGGTGCATAGATCCTGAGAAATCAGTACCCAGAACAACCACCTCTTGCCGTAATAACGGCCTTAATACGACTGGGCATTGAGTCAAACAGAGGGTGGATGTCGTGTACAGGTACAGCTGCCCATGCAGCTTTAACACGATACCACAGTTCATAAAGAGTAGTGACTGGCATATTCTGACGAGCCAGTTGCTCGGCCACCATTGACCAGACGTTTTCAGTTGGTGAGAGATCTGGAGAATGTACTGGCCAGGGCAGCAGTCGAACATTTTCTGTATCCAGAAAGGCCCGTACAGGGCCTGCAACATGAGGTTGTGCATTATCCTGATGAAATGTAGGGTTTCACACGGATCGAATGCAGGATAGAGCCACGGGTCGTAACACATCTGAAATGTAACGTCCACTGTTCAAAGTGCCGTCAATGCGAACAAGAGGTGACCTAGACGTGTAACCAATGGCACCTCATACCATCACGCCGGGTGATACGCCAGTATGGCGATGACGAATACATGCTTCCAATGTGCGTTCACGGCGATGTCGCCAAACACGGATGCGACCATCATGATGCTGGAAAGAGAACCTGGAGTCATCCGAAAAAATGACGCTTTGCCATTCGTGCACCCAGGTTCGTCGTTGAGTATACCATCGCAGGCGTTCCTGTCTGTGATGCAGCGTCAAGGGTAACCGCAGCCATGGTCTCCGAGCTGATAGTCAATGCTGCTGCAAACGTCGTCTAACTGTTCGTGCAGATGGTTGTTGTCTTGCAAACGTCCCCATCTGTTGACTCAGGGATCGAGACGTGGCTGCACGATCCGTTACAGCCATGCGGATAAGATGCCTGTCATCTCGACTGTTAGTGATACGAGGCCGTTGGGATCCATCACAGCGTTCCGTATTACCCTCAACCCACCGATTCCATATTCTGCTAACAGTCACTGGATCCCGACCAACGCGAGCAGCAATCTCGCGATACGATAAACCGCAATCGTGATAAGCTACAGTCCGACCTTATCAAAGTCGGAAACGTGATGGTACGCATTTATCCTCCTTACACGAGGGATCACAACAACGCTTCACCAGGCAACGCCGGTCATTGTGTATGAGAAATCGGTTGGAAACTTTCCTCATGTCAGCACGTTGTAGGTGTCGCCACCGGCGCCAGCCGTGTGTGAATGCTCTGAAAAGTTAATCATTTGCATATCACACCATCTTCTTCCTGTCAGTTAAATTTCGCGTCTGTAGCACGTCATATTCGTGGTGTAGCAATTTGAATGGCCAGTAGTGTATTTGGGTTTTTTCAGTTGCTATATATTTAATGATATAGTTCGTACACGAATAAATAACTAAGTAAGAAGATCCAAGTGGACGTAGGTTGCAGTAGTTAAGCAAACGTGAAGGGGCTTGTACAGAACAGAACGAATAGCACGTAGAGTATCAAACCGATCTCTGGTGGCCTATGAGGTACAAATATCTATCGCGGATGAACGGCAGGGCTACCAACAAGAACATGCAGTTCCACCTGTCGACCCCATGTACCTGCGTTTCCACCGTACAGGATAACGATCAGGCGCTGTAGCGCAGTGCGGCCTACACAGCCGCCGCCTCTTCAGCGACCACCGACCACTAGCTAGGCAGCGCCCAGTTCCATAGCTGCGCCTATCCGCCTGGTACGGTAGGTGACCGCTGCCCAGCTGGGCGCCGCACGTTATGCTAATTCCGCGGCAGTGCGAGAGGCCAGCGCATCGTCTCGCGCAGCCGTCTGTGCCGCCCCGGTCTGCCCCCGCTTCGCTTTCTACGGGCGCCGCCCGTCACCCACCGGCACCTCGGACACACCTCTTTTGTGGACCGGCAACGCGCTCAGGCGCTTTCTTTTATTTATGGACTTGCTGCCACGTAACCTAGAGCCTTCATTGCTCGGCTTCCCACTCTGCAGTCGCCTTTTACCAACTGGCAAGCTTGCCGTGCCCCTGTTTCTTACGGTATCTGATCAAAAGTATCCTGACAGTCCTGTGTAATGCGTAGTGGACCACTAAATGTCACTAGAGGCGGACCAGTCAGTATACGAGAGTAGTTTGATAAGTCTGGTGAAGAAGCAAGAAAAGAATGTTCGTTTCATAAACAACTCATCTCTCTTCTCGACATAGTCTCCTCTGAGCGTTCTACACTTAGTCCAGCGATCCTCCAGCTTTTTCAACCTATCGGGGAAATAGGTTCTGTCAAACTCTGTAAAATGTTCGTTGGCTGTAACTATCACTTCCACATTTGATGAAAATTTGTTCTTAGCAAACTACAGTTTCAAGTTAGGCAACAGTACGAAGTTACTTGGGGCTAAATCTGGAGAATAGCGTGGATGAGAAACAAGTTCAAACCCCAGTTCATATTCTTCCGCTATTGTTATCGCGGAACTGTGGGGTGGTACACTATCCTGGTGAAAAGGACCTTTTTTGTTTGCGAACCTTAGTCTTATTTCAGCCAACGTAATTTTCAAATGATCCAACAATGAAGCATAATACAGTCCAGTTATGATTCTGCCTTTTTTTTCAAGTAATCTATGAAGAGTATTCCTCAGGTATACCAAAAAAATAAACAGTGGTCACCACCTTACCAGCTGACAAAATGTTCTTTGCCTTCTTCGATGCGGCGGGGTCAGGGATTTTCTCTGCCTCGTGATGACTGGGTGTTGTGTGATCTCCTTAGGTTAGTTAGGTTTAAGTAGTTCTAAGTTCTAGGGGACTGATGACCATAGCTGTTAAGTCCCATAGTGCTCAGAGCTTTGAACCTTCTTCGATGCACTTTCACCAGCGTTTGTCCATTGTTTTGACTCTGATATGTAAAAAATGGTTCAAATGGCACTGAGCACTATGGGACTTAACTTCTAAGGTCATCAGTCCGCTATAACTTAGAACTACTTAAACCTAACTAACCTAAGGACATCACACACATCCATGCCCGAGGCAGGATTCGAATTTGCGACCGCAGCGGTCTCGCGGCTTCAGACTGTAGCGCCTAGAACCGCTCGGCCACACCGGCCGGCTCTGATATGTAATGATGGACAGGTTTCATTAATAGTCACAAATCAGCACAAAAAGTCGTGCAGGTTGCATTACACATCACCAGACATTGTGTTGAAATGTTGTGCCGGATGCGCTTATTGGCGACTGTGAGCAGCTGCGGGATCCACCTCGCACACAGCTTATTCATAGCCAATATTCAGTGCAGGGTATTATGCATTCTCTCAGTTAAGTAGGCTATGGTCTCAGCAAGATCACGAACTTTTATTCGGCGTCTTGGATTAGCGTATCACGGATGTTGTCAATGGATACATGTGGTGTCCACAGGTGGATGGCCGGAGTGACCTGTGACTTTGGTGCTTCTCCGACCACGTTAAAATTCGTTAATTCAGAAGTAAATGGTCCCCAATGATGATGGAAAGTCAGCGTGAACTTCGTCCGATTCTGCGTTAATTTGTGTGGCAGTAACTATAATATCCCGCCAGGATCTGTGATAGTTCGAGATATTGAATTCGTTTATCTTTTTGAAGCTGGCCCCAACAGCTGACGGGACAATGGACCTTTGTAATTAAAACTAAAATTTATAAAATACATCCTGTCAGCCCCTTACGCTTGTGGGAGGGATGAGTTTAATCTGAAAAATAGAGCTGGTCCGTGGCGCACGGTCGACTATAGATGCAGATAATTATAGATTGTTGAGCAACGTGGTGTAAAACACAGACTGGAACAGGGTTGTATAAAGAAAGAGAGAGAGAGAGCTGAGGTTTTATCACTGTAGATCTATGCGAGAATACATGGAAATTTTATAAACGGTAATTCAGATGATCTCAATTATTTTCGGAAGTGAACTTTTAGTAAGTAAATTGCGCTAAACTTCTATAGGAACTTCGGACGTTTGGTTGATGTTGTTTGCAACCACGGTCAGGGGAATTTAGAATGTTTCCTGATATTAATAGAGATCTGCAAACGACTACGCATCATATAGCCAAATGTGGACTGAATTGTACAGAATAGTATCCAAGGATCTATATACGTTCCTATTTATGAATAGCAAAAGTTTAACAGGCGACCAAAAGATATCGGCAGTTCCTTCTACTCTAAAAGATCAACGAGATTTCACGACAACAGATTTAATATTCTTTCTAGGTTAAATCATATCGCCGGATATTTTTTGGTGAAGATTAAATGATATATACACATGGTCTGTAAGACTATGAGGTACAATAAGAACAATAATTTGTCCTCTAGTAACTGAGACTTTCAAGCATTAGCAAGAGAGTTTTTGCTTATTCACGATACAAAATTTCTCAGCATAGAGCAGTAGACACAGATTCGGACATTGAAAACCAGGGTAAAAACGGAGAATAGATTTGAGTTATACAGCTACACTACTGGCCATTAAAATTGCTACACCAAGAAGAAATGCAGATGATAAACAGGTATTCATTGAATACATATACATTACTACAACTGACATGTGATTACGTTTTCATGCAATTTGCGCCCATAGATCCTGAGAAATCAGTCCCCAGAACAACCACCTCTGGCCGCAATAACGGCCTTGGTACGCCTGGGAATTGAGTCAAACAGAGCCTGGATGGCGAGTACAGGTACAGTTGCCCATGCAGCTTTAACACGATACCACAGTTCATCAAGAGTAGAGACTGGCGTATTGTGACGAGCCAGTTGCTCGGCCACCATTGACCAGACGTTTTCAATTGATGAGAGATCTGGAGAATGTACTGGCCAGGGCAGCAGTCGAACGTTTTCTGTATCCAGAAAGGTCCGTACAGGACCTGCAACATGCGGTCGTGCATTATCCTGATGAAATGTAGGGTTTCGCAGGGATCGAATGAAGGGTAGAGCCACGGGTCGTAACACATCTGAAATGTAACGTCCTCTGTTCAAAGTCCCGTCAATGCAAACAAGAGGTGACCGAGACTTGTATCCAATGGCACCCCATACCATCACGCCGGGTGATACGTCAGTATGGCGATGACGAATACACACTTCCAATGAGCGTTCACCCAAACGCGGATGCGACCATCATGATGCTGTAAACAGAACCTGGATTCATCCGAAAAAATGACACTTTGCCATTCGTGCACCCAGGTTCGTCGTTGAGTACACCATCGCAGGCGCTGCTGTCTGTGATGCAGCGTCAAGGGTAACCGCAGCCATGGTCTCCGAGCTGATAGTACATGCTTCTGCAAACGTCGTCGAATTGTTCGTGCAGACGGTTGTTGTCTTGCAAACGTCCCCATCTGTTGACTCAGGGATCGAGACGTGGCTGCACGATGCGTTACAGCCATGCGGATAAGATGCCTGTCATCTCGACTGCTAGTGATACGAGGCCGTTGGGATCCAGCACGACGTTCCGTATTACCCTCCTGAACCCACCGATTCCATATTCTGCTAACAGTCATTGGACCTCGACCAACGCGAGCAGCAATGTCGTGATTCGATGAACCACAATTGCAATAGGCTACAATCCGACCTTTATCAAAGTCGGAAACGTGATGGTACGCATTTCTCTTCCTTACACGAGGCATCACAACAACGTTTGACAAGGCAACGCCGGTCAACTGCTATTTGTGTATGAGAAATCGGTTGGAAACTTTCCTGATGTCAGCACGTTGTAGGTGTCGCCACCGGCGCCATCCCAGTGTGAATGGTCTGAAAAGCTAATCATTTGCATATCACAGCATCTTCTTAAATTTCGCGTCTGTAGCACATCATATTCGTGGTGTAGCAATTTTAATGGCCAGTAGTGTAGATTGATCTCGCTCAGTGAATTTTTATTAGAAAAATTTTTGTAGCTTGTCTTAGTTGATTCTGCACATTCGCATAATTCTATTTACTTGGACTTTCATGATTAGCACTGTTTCTTGCGACTTTGAACCTAGCTATATTACACTTGTGCTAGGTTGAACAGAACATGATGTTGGTGGTTTATCATTGAAAACCTGTCAGCCCCTGGTAACTGAGTGGTCAGCGCGACGGTATGTCATACTTCATGGCCCGGGTTCGGTTTCCGGCTGGGTCAGAGATTTTCACCGCTCAGGGACCGGGTGTTGTCCTTATTATCATCATTTCATCCCCATCGACACGCAAGTCGCCGAAATGACGTCAGCTCGAAAGAATTGCACCAGGCGAACGGTCTATCCGACGGGAAGCCCTAGCCACACGGCATTTTCATTTCATTGAAAAGCTGATAGCTATTGCCATCAGATACAAGTATTATTGTTTTTATTTGTTATTCTTATTTATGTATTCTTGTCTCACTTCTTGGCACGGTAATTCCATATTTATGGTCGAATAACGAGTAAATAGTTTTTGTTCTACCAATGATTAGAACAAAAATACATAACTTGCTATTCAACCACAAAAATGTTCTTCGTCTTTATTGTGGGGCTTGGATTACTTATCAGTATCACGAAAGATTATTTTAAATATACGTCTGGGGGCTAACCGTGCAATGACAATTTGCGGAACTTGGAAGAGCAGGCTGATTTGTAAATTGATTGTAGTGTGTTTGTTAAGTGTATTTTGTTTATATGTTTTAGAAGTACCAGTAACTGCGCTATTTGGCCAGATCCTGTTGAACGGCGAGTTCAGTGCCGTGACATGCTACGGGGTTTCAGTCCAGCCCACTTCAGGATGATCGTAAAACAAAGAAAATTGGCCATCTGCTAGCATATATAGTTGTATTGTAAAACTTCGTCGTATCTTTTGTATTTTACTTATTAACGCAGTGTTGGTTTACTTTAATAAAGTTGTTGTGCGAATGATGCTTATTTGATGACATTGCCCTACCACTCCCTAAGCACCTGTCGCACTGGCCATTTCAAGCACACTCATTGCTCGGAGACGGAATAGAACTGTCACCAGACGATCATGTGACGCAGGTCATGGCAGTAAAGTTGTGCAAACGTTGCACTCGGTTGTATGGAATTAGCGCAGTAATATGGTTCGGCATACAAACGTGACAGAAAAGCAGAGAGCAGCTTTTCTGTTTGCACATGCCAATGGTCGTAAGGTGAATCAAGTTTTACGATTTGTTGATGTATCGATGCGGTTTGTCTCATGTAGGTATAAGCAATGGTTTACCACTGGCAGTCATGTAACATGATATACATATGGTCAGGATAGTCCAGGCAACACGTGGCTTCATGTTTTCTTGCTTGTAAGATAACATCACGAAGACTTCGAACATAAGGCACTTCCAACGGCTTTAAAGCATTAGAAGTGTAAATGCTGCTGCAAAAATTATTGGCTTTGCAAACCGGAGGTGATTGTGTTGTTTCCCCAGTGGCAACTGACACCATCATGCTAAGTGCGCGTCCCGTATGACAATGACGAATGCAGTCTGGCAACGTTCACTCTCCTCGGGGCTTCCACACGTAGATATGGCCATTCAGATTCTGCACGAAGAAATTGTGCCATTCCTGTGTCATGTTGTAGCTGGAGCACCACTTCCGGCACTTCTCTTACTAGTACGTCAAGCGAAAACACTATAATGGTCGTACTGCGACTCCGTAGTCCTCTAGAGGTCCGCTTCTAGAATCCATATACGCGACGAGGCTGTACGTTGCAGCACGGCCGAACGAACAGCATGTCTGTCCCTTTTGGGCGCTAGTTGCGTGGAAATTTTGAAATCTTTCGTGACGAGCACAGCGCTCCTAAATACACTGATCCCATTTTCGCGTGACGGGTATGAGGACACCGACTGGCGCAAAGAGCAATATAATGAACTGACAAACCACACTGTCGATAGGCCACGATTCTGCAGCTGCCGCATTCCTCCGTCAGCTGGTAGAAGTTTCATCTTTTCACATGGACACAACACCATCTTATGACAAATAACATTCAGAAGCGATTTCTGTATGAGTAACCCGCTGTTGTAATCTTCCTTTATACAGAGAATGTTCATGACGTTGCTCCTATTTACTTTATACAGTTCCACTTACACGCACATAATTTGCATATTCAAACATATAATGCACTACATGCCAGTTCGACATTTATCTTATGACACCTTCATGGTACAGACAGTTCGGTAGCCGGCAGTATATTTCTTGCCGCAAGGCTATAAGATTCTGTTACCATACAGAGGATTATGTGATGTACTAAAAGGATTTATTTGCGATGGTACATCACAGATATCACAGTACTAAAGACTCAAAAGCTGAATCCTAAAAATGGAGTCCTAGCTGCTTCAAAATTGACTGCAAATAAATTACAACAATAAATACACCTGACTCGCAGAATATTATTAAAAGATTAGTCTCTGTTCTTCATTACAAAATATGCACAGTTAACGACATCAATTTCCAGCGCTGTAGAAGTAACAAGACTAAATCAACGTGACCGAATGATGAATTAGACGTCGGTTCTTCCGAATCGAGTCACGTGCATCTACTACTTCGAACCTTCATCGATCTCATCTTCTTACAATGAAATACAAAGAAGAAAACTACTTTCTGTGATACCTCTGAAATGTTTTGGGCAGTGAACAATGTATACTGCAGCACCAAAGAAACTGGTATAGGCATGCGTATTCCAGTACAGAGAAGTGTAAACAGTCAACTCCTGCATAAGACAAGGGCCTGGCGCAGTTGTTAGATCTATTACTGTCGCTACAATGGCAGGTTATCGAAATTTAAATGAGTTATAGTCGGCCCACGAGCGATGGGACACAGCATCTCCCAGGGAGCGATGAGGTGGAGATTGTCCCCTACGACCATTGCACGAGTGTACCGTGAATATCAGGAATCCGATAAAACATCTAATCTCCGAGATCGCTACGGCCGGAAAAAGATGCTGCAAGAACAGGATCAACGACGATTGAAGAAGATCCTTCGACATGACGGAAGTGCAACCCTTCTGCAAATTGCTGCAGATTTCAGTGTTGGGTCATCAACAACTGTCAGCGTGCGAACCATTCAAAGAAACATCATCGATATGGGCTTTCAGAGCCGAAGGCCCACTCGTGTACCCTTGATGACTGCACGACACAAATCTTTACGCTTGCCAACAGTGACATCGGACTGTTGATGACTGGACACAGGTTGCTTGATCGAACGAGTCTCGATTCAAATTGTATCGAGCTGATGGATGAGTACGGTATGGAGACAACGTCGTGAATCTATGGACCCTGCTTGTCAGCATGGGACTGTTGAAGGTGGCGGAGGCTCTTTAATGGTATGGGGCGTGTGCAGTTGGAGTGATATGGGACCCCTGATGCGCCTACATACGACTCTAACACGTACGTAATCATTCTGTCTGATCACCCGCATCCATTCATGGCCATTGTGCATCCCGACGGACTTGGCCAATTCCAGCAGCTCAATGCGACACCCCACACGTCCAGAATTGCTACAGAGTCGCTCCAGGATCACTCTTCTGAGTTTAAACACTTCAGCTGGCCACCAAACTCCCACCAAAACATGTACGTTATTGAGCATATATGGGATACCTTGAAACATGCTGTTCAGAAGAGATCTCCACTCCCTTGTACTCTTACTGATTTATGGACAGCCCTGCAGATTTCGTGGTGTCAGTTCCCGCCAGCACTGCTTTAGACATTAGTCGAGTCGATGCCACGTCGTGTTGCGGCACTTCTGCGTGGTCGTAGGGGCCCTACACGATACTAGGATGTTGTATCAGTTTGTCTGGCTGTAGATTGTTTATACAGGGTGGTCCACTGATCGTGACCGGGCCAAATATCTCACGAAATAAGCGTCACACGAAAAAACTACAGAGAACTAAACTTGTCTAGCTTGAAGGGGGAAACGAGGCGGCGCTACGATTCGCCCGCTAGATGGCGCTGCCATAGGTCAAACGGATATCAACTGCGTTTTTTTTTAAGTAGGTACCCCCAGTATTTATTACATATTCGTGTAGTACGTAAAGAAATATGAATGTTTTAGTTGGACCACTTTTTTCGCTTTGTGAGAGATGGCGCTGTAATAGTCACAAACATATGGCTCACAATTTTAGACGAACAGTTGGTCACAGGTAGGCTTTTTAAGTTAAAATACAGAACATAGGTACGTTTGAACATTTTATTTCGGTTGTTCCAATGTGATACATGTACCTTTGTGAACTTATCATTATTGAGAACGCATGCTGTTACAGCTTGATTACCTGAAATACCACATTAATGCAATATGTGCTCAAAATGATGTCCGTCAACCTCAATGCATTTGGCAATACGTGTAATGACATTCCTCTCAACAGCGACTAGTTCACCTTACGTAATGTTCTCACATGCATTGAGAATGCGCTGACGCATGTTGTCAGGCATTGTCGGTGGATCATGATAGCAAATATACTTCAACTTTTTCCACAGAAAGAAATCCGAGGACGTCAGATCTGGTGAAATAGCGGGCCATGGTATGGTGCTTCGACGACCAATCCAATCCACCTGTCATGAAATATGCTATTCAATACCGCTTCAACCGCACGCGAGGACTGATGACCTTGCTGTTTGTCCCTTAAACCCCAAACAACCAACCGCACGCGAGTTATGTGCCGGGCAACCATCATGTTGGTAGTACATTGCCATTCTGTCATGCAGTGAAACATCTTGTAGTAACATCGGTAGAACATTACATAGGAAATCAGCATACATTGCACCATTTAGATTGCCATCATTACAATGGGGGCCAATTATCCTTCCTTCCATAATGCCGCACCATACATTAACCCGCCAAGGTCGCTGGTGTTGCACTTGTCGCAGCCATCGTGAATTTTCCGTTGTCCAATAGTGCATATTATGCCGGTTTACGTTACCGCTGTTGGTGAATGACGCTTCGTCGGTAATTGAACGCGTGCAAAAAATCTGTCATCGTCCCGTAATTTCTCTTGTGCCCAGCGGCAGAACTGTGCACGACGTTCAAAGTCGTCGCCATGCAATTCCTGGTGCACAGAAATATGGTACGGGTGTAATCGATGTTGATGCAGCATTCTCAACACCGACATTTTTGAGATTCCCGATTCTCGAGCAGTTTGTCTGCTACTGATGTGCGGATTAGCCCCGACAGCAGCTAAAACACCTACTTGGGCATCATCATTTGTTACAGGTCGTGGTTGACGTTTCACATGTGGCTGAACACTTCCTGTTTCCTTAAATAACGTAACTATCCGGCGACCGGTCGGGACACTTGGATGAAGTCGTCCAGGATACCGAGCAGCATACATAGCACACGCCCGTTGGGCATTTTGATCACAATAGCCATACATCAACACGATATCGACCTTTTCCGCAATTGGTAAACTGTCCATTTTAACACGGGTAATGTATCACGAAGCAAATACTGTCCGCACTGGCGGAATGTTCCGTGATATCACGTATTTATACGTTGGTGACTATTACAGCGCCATCTATCACAAAGCGAAAAAAGTGGTCCAACTAAAACATTCATATTCCTTTACGTAGTACACGAACATGTAATAAAAATGGGGGTTCCTATTTAAAAAAACGCAGTTGATATCCG
Organism: Schistocerca americana; assembly: GCF_021461395.2. NCBI lineage: Eukaryota > Metazoa > Arthropoda > Insecta > Orthoptera > Acrididae > Schistocerca > Schistocerca americana. The sequence continues at coordinate 289,128,753 of NC_060126.1, forward strand.
TTTGACTTATGGCGGCGCCATCTAGGGGGCCAACCATAGCGCCATCTGGTTTCCCCCTTCAAACTAGACGAGATTCGTTCATTTCAGTTTTTTCGTTTGATGCTTATTTCGTGAGATATTTGGCCCGGTCACTATCAATGGACGACCCTGTATACTGCCAAAGAAAAAATTAGTACACTTGGAAAAATGATGTCAGTTTCGATCTGATTAAGGCATATACCACCTAGAGGAATAGTAGATGTACTGATAATGATTTCAACTTTGTCCACCAACAGGTAGAGTAGTGACTTAGCGACTAGAGAGCCATCTGTGTCCACCCCTTAATACGGAATGCTCACACCCAGAAGTCTCAGTGTGCTGCAGACATATGAAGCAAACAGGCAACCCGTGTTTTCTAGAGCCATATGAGCGGCTTTGGAAGGGGTCAAATTCTGGCCTTCCGAATGGCGGTATAGTCCTTTGGGAGAATTGTCACAGAACTTAGAAGCGCTGCATCAGCTGTGCAACGATGCTGTTATAAGTGATCACGTGAACAAACTCACACCCGTAGATGAGGTTCTGGACGTCCACATAGCACAGACCTCCTCCAGGATCGGTGTATTGTAAGGGTAGCAGTGGCACACCGTGCAATTGCGACAATACACATAAGAGGGCTTATGAGCCAACATGTCGGTACGAAATGTTGCGACCCTGTTAATAGTGGGACTATGGGCACTCACACCTCTAGCCGGTCTCCCACTCACTTCACAGCATCGCCGTGCTCTGCTCGACTGGTGCCGACAGAGGAACACTTGGAAGATAGAATGGGCAACATGGCCGTCAGCGATGAAAGCAGATTCTGCCTGTACACAAGCGGGTTGTTTGCACGTACGATGTAATATGATGAACACTATCTCATAGAGTGGATTCCTCTATGGCACACTGGCCCCACCCCAGGCCTTATAGTCTGGGGTACGACAAGCTAGAACTCTCGTTCACCTTTGGTGTTTCTGGATGGGATACTAAATAGCGCTCCATATATGCAGAACGGTATTAAACCCATTCTATCGCCAGTCTTTCAGCAGGAAGATGATGTGTTGATCCAACAGGATAATTCTCGTCCACACACTACCTGTGACACTCAGTGTGCCCTGCAAGACGTACAGCAACTTCCCTGGCCAGCACGACTCCCACGTTTGTCTTCAACACACCACGTGAGGGATATCATGCGACGAGCACTGACTCGTGCGACTCGTCAACCAACAACTCCTACAGAACTGTTTGAACAGGTCGAGCAGTTGCGGAATGACGTATCTCAGGACAGCACTCGTCCTCTGTACGACCGACTGGATGCCGAAGTGAGCACTTCCATTACTGCCTGTGGAGTCTACATCACGAACTGATACAGGTGTTTCAGCATGGAACGATACCTGGTAAATCAGGGCCACTTATGCTACCCATCTAATCTTCAGCATTCTTCTGCAGCACCACATTTCGAAAGCTTCTTTTCTCTTCTTGTCTACACTGTTAATCGCCCATGTTTCACATCCCTACATGGCTACACTCCATACAAATATTTTCAGAAAAGACTTCCTGACACTTAAATCTATACTCGATGGTAACAAATTTCTCTTCTTCAGAAACGCTTTCCTTGCCGTAGACAGTCTACATTTTACACCCTCTCTACTTCGACAAACATCAGTTATTTTTCTCCCCAAATAAAAAACTCATTTCCTACTTTAAGTGTCTCTTTTCCTAATCTAATTCTCTCAACATCACCTGACTTTATTTCATTACATCCCATTATCCACGTTTTGTTCTTATTGGTGTTCATCTTATAACCTCCTTTCAAGACACCGTCCATTCTGTTCAGCTGCTCTTCCAGGTCCTTTGCTATCTCTGACAGAATTACAACGTCGTCGGCAAACGTCAGAGTCTTTATTTCTCCCCCATAGATTTTAATAACTACTCCAAGTTTTTCTTTTGTTTACTGCTTGCTGAATATACAGATTGAATAACAACCCTGTCTCACTCCCTTCACTATTGCTTCCCTTTCGTGGCTCTCAACTCTTATAAATGCCATCTGGTTTCTGTAAAAATTGTAAATGACCTTTCGCTCCCTGTATTTTATCCCTGCCCCCTTCAGCATTTGAAAGAGAGTATTCCAGTCAACATTGTCAAAAGATTTCCCTAAATGACCTTTCACTCCCTGTATTTTATCCCTGCCACCTTCAGCATTTGAAAGAGAGTATTCCAGTCTACATTGTCAAAAGCTTTCCTTAAATCTACAAATGTTGTAAACTTAGGTTTCCCTTTCCTTAATCTATCTTCTAAGATAAGTCGTGGGGTCAGTATGGCCTCACGTTTTCCAACATTTCTGTGAAATCCAAACTGATCTTTCCCGAGGTCGCTTCAGCCACTTTTTCCATTCATCTGTAAATAAATCGTGTTATTATTTTGCAACCATGACTTATTAAACTGATAGTTCGGTATTTTTCACACCTGTCAACACATGATTTCTTTGGAATTGGAATTACTATATTCTTCTTGAAGTCTGTGGGTATTTCACCTGTCTCATATATCTTGCTCACCAACTGAAAGAGTTTTGTCATGGCTGGCTCTCCCAAGGCTCTATTGGAATGTTATCTACTCCTGAGGCTTTGTTTCGTCTTAGGTCTTTCACCACTCTATCAAATTCTTCACGCCGTATTATATCTCCCATCTCATCTTCATCTACGTCCCCTTCCATCTGCATAAAATTGCTCTCAGGTACCTCGCCCTTGTATAGACCATCTATATTCTCATTTCCCTTCCTAACATAGTACTGGATTTCCATCTGAGCTCTTGATATTCATACAGGTGGTTCTCTTTTCTAGCCATCACTGGTTAGCCATTTTGCGCTTCCTGTTGAACTCATTTTTGAGAAGTTTATATTCCTTTTCGCCTGATTCATTTACTACATTTTTATATTTTCTCCTTTAATCAATTAAACTCAATATTTCTTCTGTTACCCAAGGATTTCTGCTAGCCCTCGTCTATTTTCTTACTTGATCCGCTGCTGCCTTCACTATTTCATCTCTCGAAGCTTGTTCTACTGTATTTCTGTCGCTTGTTCTTGTCAATCTTTCCCTAATGCTCTCTCTGAAACTCTCTACAATCTCTGGTTCTTTCGTTTTATCCAGGTCCCATCTCCCTAAATTCCCACCTTTTTGCAATTTCTTCAGTTTTCGTATGAAGTTCATAACCAATAAATTGTGGTCAGGGTCCATACCTGCACTTGGAAATATCTCACAATTTAAAACCTGATTCCTTATTGTCTGTCTTACCATTATATAATCTACCTGAAACCTTCCAGTGTCTCCACGCCTCTTCCACGTATAGAACCTTCTATCGTGATTCTTAAACCAAGTGTTAGCTACGATTAAGTTCTGCTCTCTGCAGAATTCTGCCAGGCTGCTTCCTCTTTCATTCCTTTTCATATTCACCTACCACTTTCACTTCTCTTCCTTTTCCTACAATCGAATCCCAGTCCCCCCTGACTATTAAATTTTCGTCTCCCTGAACTATCTGAATAATTTCTTTTATCGTATCACACATTTCTTTAGTCTCTGTTTGTGCTGTTGATCTGTAAATGTAATCACTTTATGTACACCATATATATGATCAGGTAAACATCCTCAACTGAAGAATATATTTACAGAATAAAAATCCGTTTCAGTTGCTAGTAATTGCCTAAATTTAGAAAATTACTTGCAACTAAAGCCGGTTGAAGATATAGTCTATTTCCGTCCGAATGTTTATGAGACCATGACGTAAAAATTTGAAGTAAATCGCTCAAGAATTTTTCGAGTTTTTGGGAAATAACGTTAAACAACGTCTCGTCTTTATTTAGCAGCATAGATTGTATACGTCTGACATTGCGATCTGAAAGTTGTAATATTCTTGAAGAAGCAAATTTGCTGAAATCGCTAGCTATTTATAGTAGTATTTATTATTATTTAATAGTATCAACGGGTTCGACAGATCTACGCTGTCATCACAGGATCTTGTAACACTGTTAGATGTACAAAATTGTTACCACAGTAAAACTCACTTAGTGCCGTTAAGCGAAATCGTTATTTTATGCTGATGATCCCCACTACTTCCTATTTAACAAGCTCATACATCTAATAATATTACAAGATCCGACGATCACAGCGTAGATCTATCGAAGTCAGCAATAGTTACAAAATGGCTAGCGATTTTGGCGAACTTAAGTCTTCAAGTGTAGATTGTTATGAGGCTGGAAACGCTAAAAAATACAAAACAAAAATCGCTAGAAAATACAAAATCAATATCAAAGAGAATAGTATTCTTAAGCATATCAAATGACTTCGTTTGATCAGAAGATTACGAAACTAAAATTGAATTTTGTCTGGGAAAAGTACTATGAGAGTTATCGATACGTTTTTAGTAAATTTTAAGTAATTGGTAATAATTAAAAGGTGCTTTTAGTACAGTTATTTTGATCTCTTGATTCCACTCAAATACCGTAACTGCTTCAAACCGCTTTTGTAAAAGAGTGTCAGTATAAAGATCAACAGTGTTCTGAAATCTGACTACGTAGGATTATGTCATGGAAGATATCGTTCGTTAAACCTATTGCGTAACTGCGAGTAGTAAGTAGTTCTTATTTTCAATAGACGTTACTAGTGTTAGGCATAGTTTCTAAAAGAAGAACCAAGTACGATAACTTGAATCATACGAAATAAATACAAGTAAAAGGAGCTATATGGAAAGGGGTGGATAATTTCAAGCAATGTTGGTGCCCGAAAGCGTATGATGTTACATCAGAAACTAGTCATATTACGAGAAATGTTAGGGTATACTTTGCAAAGGACTTTTCGTCCACCGAGCTAGGTGGCGCAGTGGTTAGTATACTGGACTCGCATTCGGGAGGACGGTTCAATCCCGCGCCCGGCCACCCTGATTTAGGTTTTCCGTGATTTCCCTAAATCGCTCCAGGCAAATGCTGGGATGGTTCCTTTGAAAGGGCACGGCCAACTTTCTTCCCTGTCCTTCCCTAATCCGATGAGACCGATGACCTCGCAGTTTGGTCTCTTCCCCCAAATAACCCAACCCAAACTTTTCGTCTTAAGCAGTAGATTAGTCGTAGATCAATATCTGTAATCGATCTTAGATACAGAAAAGTGCCAAAAATTCAACAGAATCATAGCACAACCTTCGTCCAAAAAAATTAACATGCTTTCTTTCTAAGGATAAACACAGAAATGCTCGTTCTCAACTTATTCGTTTCTACTTCAAGTATTTCTTCACTGTTTCCTTTTTACTTTTAGCATTTGTATGAATTATTTCACATCCAGTCGGTCAACTAAATTTCAGTTACAATTTTGATTAAATTTAATGTATTCTGTAACGTGTATCTGTTAGTCAATGTCCACCCTAGATTTTGCTGAAAAGGGGCGTACTTAATAAATGTAATCAGAGATTCGTGTGTTCGTCTAACTTCAGTAATAACGTGGAGAAGTTCATAAAATTCAGGTAACTGAGGCGTTGTGCACTTCTTAATGAGCAATGAAGCGCTTCTTGTGCCACTCCTGGGCGTGACTCTCGGCGAAGAAAGGCGGACAGCCAGTTTCTTGCGTCTGTTCGGCCACCGAGTTCACCGCGCCAAGGCCACTCGCTGCCCTGCGGCTCTTCTTTTTTGCCTCTGGTAAACTCCTCTCGCCGTTTCTGCTATTCATCCTGCGTTTTTCGTTTCCTAATGGCGCCTACAGCCGTGAAACCTGAAGGTTCCCCACTGTAGACGGTGGTGTAACTCGGAAAACATTCAAGCTATAACCCTTTTATTAACACACTTTAGCACATTGGGCGTATGGGCAATAAGCGTTCTGCGAAGAAAAATTTGGCCTACCCTCTGTCTAACATTCACGAACACACACGTCATATTTCGTCCCTAAACTTGAAGATTTAACAACAGGGTCATTTCGCATAATCATCCGTATGCTGAAACAACCCAGTTTTTGAATCCCAAACACGGAAGAACGAGAAGAGGAGCTTCAATGCTTAGTAAAATGAGTATATTTAAGATTTAACGTTTAAGATTTGCTGTGATTGAAATAAGTAATGTTCTTTGAGGAAAATGATATGCAGTAAATTACTTTCACTTGTAACCTCCTTCCCCCTATATTCTCGCTGATTATTAATTGAAACAGTTCTCTTTGCAGCGATCAGGAATAGATAAGTAGTGGTTAAGAGAGAGAACATGCTTCTTACGAAACCTCTCCGTCTGTCCTAAATGGAAACGCTTCTCTTTTCTTTACGAAGTATTAAGTCGTCAGTTCTTCAATTTAAACGACTTGGTTGCTTTGAAAGGATAAGGGGTTTTACCATTCACTTCGTTTATTTTCGTAGGTAGATCACTTCCTAACAATGGCCATAGCCAATCATTCTTAAATTCGTAACAACATTTTCACACTGAAGTTTGCCATTACTGTGTTGTTTTACCAAATTAAACTATCTTGTTGTGAAAGTTCGTGGTCGCCTTAATAACTGTTCAAGTAATAATATAACGCTAGGAATGACGATACTGATTTATCCAGTGATTTCGAGTCTAATTATCCTCAGCGGCTAAACCGCAGACTCGATTTTCCCTACTATTCTACGGAAAACTTCCCAACTCATGCGTTTATAATATCTGAAAACTGCCCACAATCTTTGCATCGACTCAGCTTTATACGACCCTTCCACGCGAAACCTGAACGACGACTGCCTTCGTCTCTCATAAAGGCGCGCGAACGGTAGCGCTTGGACGTTGATGAACGAAGCAACAAGATAACTCCTCCTGCCAGAAAAGGCACGTTCCTCTCCAAATGTGCCCGAGATCCAGAGATGTGTAAGTGGTATGCAGTGGCGTGAATCACTCTGCACTCGATTGTTTCAAAACGACTTAATTGAAGACAAGTCCGCCTTATTTGTCATAGAAACGCTTGCAAATTGTCCTCACGCAAGAACAGTAATAAATGTTCACCATTGTCGAAATACATCCAACGTCTTTCACAAGCTGCAACATTGTCAGGAATAAAACAGTGACCCGAATATAGAATTAATTTCCTTTACTTTACGTCTATGGTCACAAACTTTTTGTCAACAGATCTGTTGACAAAAAATTTGTGACCATAGACGTAAAGTAAAGGAAATTTAGATGCAATATCAACTGCTCCTTCAGTGGACTGGAAGTAACAGCCATCCAGTGACAAAATACCGATTTATTAAACCCTGATCATGTTTCCAACAGTTTTAAAACTGTCTTCTCCAGAGGCTATTTGGCGTAGAATCACGTATTACCTATAGCCAATCGGTCTATTACATGTGCGTGTACTAGGCACTCATCAACTCCCACATTGTTTATAGATAATACGTGATTCTACGCACAATACCTTCTGAAGAAGACAGTTTTAAAACTGTCGAGACCATGGACAACCTTTAGTAAATTTGTATTTGGCAACTTCTGTTATTTTCAATCCACTGCAGCCATGTTCAAAATCAACTCTGTAGATTCAAAACTATCAGTCTGTACGCTGCTCATAGCGAAGGACGTCCATCACTCACCGCATCCCAGGTCGTACTCCCCGGCAACTGCCTCACCATTTTGCGTTCTCAATGGCCGTCTAACGAGTTTCCCAACAACTTCACCTGCTAATGGATGCATCTCATATCATCGTAGTATTAAATCGTTACTTACTGAAAAATTTAGAATCACCTTAGTAGTGCCTTTGGATGAGTGTTATGGCGCCGGTCAGAATGGCTTGTTTATCACACTATAAACATTACAACTCCCATATAACAGCAGTAATTATAAATTTCAGTAACTCATCCCAGCAGTAAGAGAAATTCTTGACACCACTAAAACATAATTGAGATTGCGTACTATATTTCCTGTTGCGATTGTAAATTCTATCTTTTACCCTGTTCTCTATACTCTGTATGTAATATCTCTTCAAGCTCTTCTTAAGTAGTCTTGTTTTGCCTTAATTTTATTCTCTTTTGACTGTTAATTTAACGTGAATTGTTACATAGGAGGGTGTTTTTTCGAAGTTTTATGTTTATGTTTTTGTAGTTTTTCCCCTTCATATTTACATACTCAAAAAATGGCTCTGAGCACTATGGGACTGAACTGCTGAGGTCATTAGTCCCCTAGAACTTAGAACTAGTTAAACCTAACTAACCTAAGGACATCACAAACATCCATGCCCGAGGCAGGATTCGAACCTGCGACCGTAGCGGTCTTGCGGTTCCAGACTGCAGCGCCTTTAACCGCACGGCCACTGCGGCCGGCCTATTTACATACTGTTTAACATTTTAAATCATGTTAGCACTTTACTGTGAAAGATGATGTTTACTCTGTATTCGTACCTCACTCTCTATGTGTAAAATCTTTTCAATGTTCCCTCTTTGACGGTGACACTTAAAGTCTGATAATGGCATTTTAAGCCAAAAACCTGTTAACAAAATAAATACTGTAGAACTTGTAGAATACTGTGATTCTTCTTTACAGTTATGAAGTTGTTCTACCAAGAAGCGGCGATGATTGACATGATTGACTCACCCCTCTTTGATCGCAATATAGTGGAGGACGATATTCAAGACATAATTTTCGGCTGTCCACTGCAATACCACGTGACAACCAATTTGCTATGGTGCATAGCGCTTCGTGAACAACAACTTCCCTCCTCGATAAAGATGCTGTTTACAACGAATTATGTCATTAAGTAAAAATACTAGATGTTATACTAAACATGGGGTGTTCCAATGCTGTAGTTCGGGCTGTATACATCGCAGGACGCTGCACATCGTTGATCGGTGTGCTTGCGTAGTATGCTGAGAAACGAAAATAGTTCCGCTTTCTGCCAGCAGATGAAAATATGGCGCTCTAAGCAGTCAGAATGTTGCGTGGATGGAGGAAACTCATGGTAACAGTGGTTCTGGCATGGTTACAAGTATTAGGATATAATTAAAAGTTATGCTCAGGAACATACTGCACCCAGCAACACGGCATAGTCGACAGTTGCTCGCAGCACATCCCATGTAATCAGAGCGATATGTCGTCGTATGCTATCCTTTATATCAGGAAGGCTCTGAGTACATCTCTGAAAGGCATGATGTTTCAGATATTCCCATAACCAAACGACACGTCTATTTAGGTCAGGGGTCTGGAAGGTCACACATTTTGAAATTACCTAGAATTGTTCTCGGAGCAAATCTTTCACCTGGAAAGCGACATGTGATGTCGCCCCCTCTTGCATTAAACCAGTGGCGTGGATACAGTTGTGTTGATGTAAAGTTGGAAACACGTGTTGCACAAGGAGGTCCTTATAATGTGTAGAAGTCACTCTAAGCCTGACAGACCCACGACGTGCCATCTTCTCTAAGAAAAACGGCCCGAGAATGAAGTAGCTAGTGAAATTATACCACATAGTGACGTAAGCTGAACGCAGTGGATGTTCCTGCACAGCATTTTGTCGGTCAGAGCACGATGTAGACATGTTTGTAGACTCACAGCAACGTGGGGAGTAAAATGTGCCTCATCCGCCACATGTATTCCATGTTCATGCGTGCCAAAAAAGAAAGGGCAAAGTCACGGCGATGTAGCCCATCTTGGGACTTCATTTGGTGACTGTCTGAGTCTTGTAGGGACACTAGTGTAAAGTGCACCGCAAAATCTTTTGAGCTGTTGACCAGGGAAGAAACAACGACTTCAGCAACAGTTCACTGTCTTAGTTCTCAGTGACTATTGCATTTCGTACGGAAAACTTCAGCCTTCTCAACCCTTGACACCAACAGTCACTTTACAGATAAATCTACTTTCGTCATCAAGCTACAAATAGCGTACTGACGTCAGAACAAGAAAATTTACATATTCTGACTGCTTACGGGACCAAATTTTCAGCTCTTGATACAAAGTGGGATTATTATTTTTTCAGCATTCTTCACGAACGCACTGATTATAATGAACACACCAATGTTTCAGTGTTCTGCGATACATACTGCCCGCACTGCAGCACTGGGGACAATACCAGTTACGTTATAACCACACGGAGTAAAATATATAAATTTTAGCTACTGGACAGATTATGACATAATTACCATGTTTACTACCTACTGTAAAAATATGTGTGTGTGTGTGTGTGTGTGTGTGTGTGTGTGTGTGTGAGTGTGTGTGTGTGTGTGTGTGTGTGTGTGTCTGTGTGTGTGTGATTAGATATGTCTTTTACGCACCAAAATAAATGTTATTAATTATTATTTGTGGCACCTTATGTATAGTTCAGTGGCTCACGTCTGAAAGAGTTTTGCTTAACCCCGGTTCCCAGAACTCCTGAAGGTAGACTTTGACTGTGAATATTGTATCAGAGTCACAATCTCTTTGACTGTTCAGAGACATCAATAAACCCTGCCAAAGATGCATGAGCAGCACCGATTAGACGGAGGGGGTGCGACAGCCGATCATTTCCAGTCATTCCACGAGGAAGGAGGTACACGGCTCGTGTTATCGGTAGTTCAACCGTGCCTAGACCGTTAATATCGCGGATCCATCGCGTCCACATTGTTCCTTTGTGCCAGGAAGGGCTCTCAACACGGGAAGCGTTCAGGCATCTCGGAGTGAACCAAAGCGATGTTGTTTGCACAAGGAGGAGGTACAGAGAGACAGGAACTGTCGATGACATACCTCGCTCAGGCCGCCCAAGGGCTACTACTGCAGAGGATGACCGCTACCTACGGATGATGACTCGGAGGAACCCTGACAGCAACGCCACCATGTTGAATAATGCTTTTCGTGCAGCCACAGGACGTCGTGTTGCGTCTCAATCTGTGTGCAACAGGGTGCATGATGCGCAACTTCACTCCCGACGTCCATGGCGAGGTCCATCTTTGCAATCACGACACCATGCAGCACGTTACAGAACGACCCAACAAAATGCCGAATGGATTGGCATTACGTTCTCTTCACCGATGAGTGTAGCATATGCCTTCAACCAGACAATCGCCGAAGACATGTTTGGAGGCAACCCGGTCAGGCTGAACGCCTTAGTCACACTGTCCAGCGAGAGCAGCAAGGTGGAGGTTCCCTGCTGTTTTGAGGTAGCATTATGTTGGGCCGACGTACGCCGCTGGTAGTCATGGAAGGTGTCATAACGGCTGTACGATACGTTAATGCCATCCTCAGACCGATAGTGCAAACATATTGGCAGCATATTGGCGAGGCATTCCTCTTCATGGACGACAGTTCGCGCCTCCATGGTGCAAATCTTGTGAATGACTTCCTTCAGGATAACGACATCGCTCGATTAGACTGGCCAGCGTGTTCTCCAGACATGAACCCTACCGAACATGCCTGGGATGGATTGAAAAGGGCTGTATTGGACGCCGTGACCCACCAACCACTCTGAGTGATCTACGCCGAATCGCTGTTGAGGAGTGTTACAATCTGGTCCAACAGTGCCTTGATGAACTCGTGAACAGTATGCCACGACGAATACAGGCATGCATCAGTGCAAGAGGACGTGCTACTGGGAATTAGAGATGCCGGTATGTACAGCAATCCTCTGAAGGTCTCGCTGTATGGTGGAAAAACGTGAAATGTGTGGTTTTCACGACAAATCAAAAGCGCGGAAATGATGTTTATGTTGATCTCTAGTCCTGTTTACTGTACGGGTTCCGAAACTCTCGGAAGCGAGGTGATGCAAAAATTTTTTGATGTGTTTATTTATATATTCGCTTTGTTGCACCAATTAACTTTTGTTCTGTGAAAATACCTTCACATCTAATTTCTCATAGGCACCTAAATACAGATACAAGAATATGGCGATCGTTGTCAACGCTGCAGGAACAGAACAGCTTAGTACATCGTGATTCTTTTCCATTGCATTCACTGAACCCATACACGTGGAGTTTATCGTCCAATATTTCAACAGGAATATATCCATAAAGTTGTGTGTCACTGTCAACGTACAGCTAACATTGACCAAAAAACAATTACGAAACAAAACCGTGCATTACTAAATGAAACCTTGAGGGTGAAGATTGAAGGGGCATAGCTGTTGTCAATAGCGGGTACCGTGCGTGAGTTGAACAGGTTTCTCAGGCGGATATTTTTACTGCAATAAAAACGCAAAGATAAATGGGGTTGTAAATTAAACGCAATACAACTGCTCTTATATAGAGCCACTGGAAACCACGTGTCTCACGGAAAATGTACCTGAACTGCTAAGGAAAATTTTGTCGATGCAGCTCGGGTTCACTTTGTTTATTAACTTTTAAGTGAAATGGTTTCTGAAAATTTAAGTAGGGATCTTCCGAACTGTAGTCTCATTTTTGCAGTACTCACTTGAAGTGTGTTGTTATATAGTATTTAATTGCTAAATTTTGTTTTCGAATGCTAAGTGAATTCTGTTTACTTTTACCGGAAGCTGGACTACTTAAGTCAACTTAGGCCACATTGCGTTTCTTGGACACCACTGAACGTACATTCTCTACTCTAAATCTAGAAGTCATAGAAGAATCTTTTCAAAATGGCAATCAAAGAGTAATGTAATTTTCAGGGTGAACCTTTCAATCTGTAATGGTGTATGGCCTGTTTTGAAACTTCCTTGCACAATAAAACTGTGTGGCAGGCAGGAATCGAATTCCGAATCACGCTTAATCTGTAAAAAGTCTCTAAACACTGTATATCCCAAGTGAGAAAGAGCTCTCATTTAATTCAGAAATGATATCTTGGAAGCAGTAGACGCAATCGAATAGATATAAATGTTCAAATGTGTGTGAATTCCTAAGGGACCAAACTACTGTGGTCATCAGTCCCCAGACGTACACACTACTTAAACTAACTTAAATGCTAACATGCTAAGAACCACACACACACACACACACACACACACACACACACACACCGAGGGAGGACTCGAACCTACCGCGTGGCCACCCAGCGCGGGGAATGGATAGATTTGTGCCTGCCAGAATTCGCTTAACTGTTTAATAAAAGATACATTCAAATGAAGTATCTTCTCAAATGCGACTAACTGAGCGCCGAGTATTTTATAGTAGCCAAGGAATCTTCAACCTAAAAGAAACCTGGGCTATGACTCAAGGAAGAATAATAGGACGCTACGTTAATACTTTTATTACTTATCGTACAGTATTGATAGCACTTTCAAATGTCTCGCTGACGCTGCATTGTCAATGGACTGAAGGCTGTAAATAAATGTTCCCGAATTTTTAACGATGTTTCTAGCGGATTACGTTTAACATTAAGTAAAAATAAATACAGCCGAAAGACATAAATTAGACAGAAAATTCCGTATTATCAGATTGTGAAATCAGTTTCAAAATTCTAGAGAATATCACATTATTTATATGAATTAGGGTATTACTACTAATCGATATGAGTGGAAGAAACAAGTGAAATAACAGCAGGGAAGAAGAATGGATAATTATGAGAAGGCAACTGCATACAAGACCCTTGTGCTACCTACTCTATACTGCCTCTTGGAGTCGTGTTCGTTAACAAATCGGCTTGATACAACTAGCATTGCAACGTATCTATACCGTCGAAAAGAATGTGTAACTGAAATTTCCGGGAAAAGCAACCGGGAAGTTTTGGAAGACGGGCTACGTTCTGGTGAAACCCTCATGCTCGTATTTCGAGAATCGATGTTTGTGGAACTGCAAGCAATAATTCTGCAGCACTTATTATTTTTCTTATGGACGTGCGTGAATAGTCCCAAACGTATAAAGGAATGTTTTTGGGTCATATTCATCTCACACGTTTGATACGGACAGGCGCGACTTCCTCTCCCGTAGCAACACATTCTTCCTGTCCCTCATTTCTCTCAGGGTTTTCCACAAATTTCTTTACCTGCCAATTCTGCTGAGAATTTCCTCATTTCTTATAAAAGTGGATCTGATGTATTTGCCAAATTTCTGACTACTATGAAAAAGTTTGAACTTAAAATTAATAGTTGTTGTTGTTGTTGTGGTCTTCAGGTCAGAGACTGGTTTGATGCAGCTCTCCATGCTACTCTGTCCTGTGCAAGCTTCTTCATCTCCCAGTGCCTACTGCAACCTACATTCTTTGGATCTGCTTAGTGTATTCATTTCTTGGTCTCCCTCTACGATTTTTACCCTCCACGCTGCCCTCCAGTACTAAATTGTTGATCCCTTGATGCCTCAGAACATGTCCTACCAACCGATCCCTTCTTCTAGTCAAGTTGTGCCACAAATTTCTCTTCTCCCCAGTTCTATTCAATACCTCTTCATTAGTTATGTGATCTACCCATCTAATCTTCAGCATTCTTCTGTAGCAAAATATTTCGGAACTAACAAATTTCTCTTCTTCAAAAACGCTTTCCTTGCCACTGCCAGTCTACATTTTATCTCCTCTCTAATTCGACCATCATCAGTTATTTTGCTCCCCAAATAGCAAAACTCATCTACTATTTGTCTCATCTCCTAATCTAATTCCTTCAGCATCACAAGATTTAATTCGACTACATTCCATTATCCTCGTTTTGCTTTTGTTGATGCTCATCTTATATTCTCCTTTCAAGACACTGTCCATTCCGTTCAACCGCTCTTCCAGGTCGTTTGCTGTCTCTGACAGAATTACAGTGTGCTCGGCGAATCTCAGAGTTTTTATTTCTTCTCCATAGATTTTAATTCCTACTCCGAATTTTTCTTTTGTTTCCTTTACTGCTTGCTCAATATACAGATTTAATAACATCGGAGATAGGCTACAACCCTGCCTCACTTCTTTCCCAACCACTGCTTCCCTTTCGTGCCCCTCAACTCTTATAACTGCCATCTGGTTTCTGTATAAATTGTAAATAGCCTTTCGCTCCCTGTATTTTACCCCTGCCACCTTTAGAATTTGAAAGAGAGTATTCCAGTCAACATTGTCAAAAGCTTTCTCCAAGTCTACAAATGCTAGAAACGTAAGTTTGCCTTTCCTTAATCTATCTTCTAAGACAATTCGTAGGGTGAGTATTGCCTCACGTGTTCCAACATTTCTACGGCACTGATGTTCTACCAGTTTTTCATTCGTCTGTAAAGAATTCGTGTTAGTATTTTGCAGTCGTGACTTATGAAACTGATAGTTCGGTAATTTTCACATCTGTCAGCACCTGCTTTCTTTGGGATTGGAATTATTATAATTAATAGTTAATAACGAAAATTATGATACTAAGCAAATGAAAAATGATAATTGCATCTGACATCAAAATTAATGGAAATAGAACAAAAAACTGATAAATTTTGTTACTTATGCACTTAATTGCAGTGAGACCAACTACAAGGATGGGGACTGATTTAACGAAAACACGTGGAAAGTTGGCTCTACTTCAGGCGTCATTTATCATACCAAAAAAAAATAAACAATAACAATTCTTTCATGAACCAACTGACAGTTGCCCAATACATACATATAATTAAAATCTTTAAATTAAATTCACAATGTACAAGGACATTTGGATAATATATAAAATTACAGATAGTACTCAAAGAAAATGAGGACTGTGCAACTTAATTGTGGCCCGCTTGCAAACAGTTAATTGAATAAATCAACCTGCGGCGGCACTCTCTCTCCGCAATTAGATCACGACGACTGTGGGCTAATCCCACAACAGGACTTGAATATATGTTCAACAAACATTCAACAAAGACATTAAAATGCATACAGTCCACTCGTTATTCTGCCCTCGTATAGACGAGACACGGCCAAGCTGCCCTAACGCTACGCACATGAAATACCGAAGCAACAGTGGTATTTCACTGATTGGCCACACGCCTGTTACACATAAATCACGTTAAGTACTTAAATAAACTAGCTGGCCCCTAAAACAAAATTAAATGGAAAGACAAGTAAACCCTCATTTTTTAAAATCAAATAACTCAATGTTAGGTTTGCCCAAAGACTTTCATCACACGCCCACAAGGACCTTAAACAGCGCAAACACTGAGTCAGTTACTTCCTAATCCGGCGACAGCCCCGCCGTGGTCCAAACCGAAAGAATAACAACAAACTCCTCAACTTGAGGCTGGAACGGGAGATCCGCAGAATCACGTGTGACCTGTCAACACTTAGGGCTTGTGCGATGGCGGGAAAGGCGCCGAAGCAGAAGGAAAACGCGTTCCTGCCCCGGACCACGAGAACAGCATCGCGTCAGCCGCTGTCGACACGAAGCTGTCAACATATACCAAACAGCAAACAACTTTCATAAAAATTAACATACATAATAATAGTTAAATGGCCAATTGAAAATTCAAGTATTAAAACTTCATTACGGCAGCGGCCCACTCATAACATTGCAAGTGAACCTTCCCAGTAATTACAAGAAGAAATGCACAAGGGCATTTAAAAGAACTGCATAATAATTCAAACAAGATTTAAAAGGTCAAGGTATACCTTTACTAGGGCTTCTTAAGGGCTAATAGACACTATAATTAGGATATGCATCACATGGCGGTAGCCGGTTAAACTGTGCACCTATAACCCGAAGGGCTCCTCAACGTGGAATAAGAGTGTGCAAATACAACCACGCCCACGTGCCTTTAGGCTGAGCCCACACAGTTTTAGTTACAGGTCAAAACCAGTTCTGCAACAAACGTAAATTACAATTTGTAGTATCAAATACTCAATAATCACAAGCCATCGTTCCAAGTACAGATTAACATTGCAAAATACTAGCTTGGCGCATTCAGAAATCTCCAGATTGAGACAAACAGTCCCAGAGGGTTCACCGAAAGGCATAAAGAATCTAGATTCCTGGCCAGTTAACACCGGGCGGAATTAACAATCTTTAAGTACAGTACTTATTAAAGTCTTGATAGATAATTTCAAACAAATGCCAAGGAGGCCAATAGCTTTAGGAATCCAGGTAGGCACTGGGTATTAGTGCCCTGCTGCTCATGGCTGTTAGCAAGTTGTTCAATACATCTCGGAGTATTTAACACGCTACAACTGACCGACGCGCGTCGCAACCAGGTTGCACGCGACTAGAGCCGCTCCTTGTCCACTAAACTCGCCGACAACAAAGGTCAACGCTGCAGCCAAACGCGGAGCCCCATAGCCCAACGTTCAACGGTGTTAACTCGCCGCAGTCGCCAGGATGCCGAGTGCTCAGGCACACATGTCGAGCTCCGTGCGCGACACACCACTCGCCACCACACAACCCGAGAGGGAACACATAACCCAGCAAAATTGATACCACGACATCCGGTCGATGGAAGTGGCGCCAGTAGGATCAAGCGTTCGCCCGCACGGTACCCGCCACGGCTCATACTGGAAAACAGATACAACATGAAAAGCAGAAAAATAAACAGCATAACGTGCTTTCAATGAATGATGTCAACGATTGGTAAATAAGTCATTTAATATGGCCTATAAACGAAAAACCATTTTCTCACGATGTTAATCTGGTTTTTACTCGTGTATGGGTGTCAAAGCTGTATACTGTTGAGAACAGACAGAAAAAGTTAAGAAGCGACGGAAATAAATTTATGGAGAAGGTGACAAAGACTAACAAGGGGGGGGGGGGAGGGGGGAGATGCGCCTACTCGTCACAATCGATTTCTTCAAATTTATGGTACCGTGTATGAGGAGCTTGGCCAGAAATGAAAGCAACAGAAGTGAGAGCTGCAGATGACCAAGCAGTTGGAAAAAATAGCATTTTTCGCGACGGTCGGCCAAGGCATGAGACTTTATATGAATGCGTAGTGACTGTTCTTTCGCACATGGCCGAAAGAACAGACATCACCCATTGATATAAGTGATTCACTTCGATGGGAAATGAATCCACAACTTTCAGTGTGGACGCACATTTACATTCGAATTCCAGCGGATATCTAAAATCGGTGTGTCTGGAGAACATGGACAGGGACAGCGGATAGGTGGCGTCAGGGAGGAATGAGAGTCGGCAGGGGAGCGCGCCGAGATAGTCCATGCACTCACAGTAAATACTGTGAACGGGTGGCGTAGTGCTTAACACAACTGCCAAGTAAGCAGCAGATACCTGGTTCGAGTCCCGGTCCAGTGCAAATTTTCACTCATCTCCACTGATTCGGCATGAAGTACCGGTGCAGCTGGTATCATTGGTCCCTTCCCTTTCCTTCCATTTCTCCCACTCCACAATCAATTTAAGTAACGGGAGACATTTATGTTAGAATAGTTTCCAGACAGCGGTTGCCGCAGCGGAAAGACTTCAGGTCGAATCTGTATGCGGAAACACTTATTTACTGCAAACAAATCGAAATACACTATGTTCATATGGTTCAAATGGCTCTGAGCACTATGGGACTTAACTTCTGAGGTCATCAGTCCGCTAGAACTTAGAACTACTTAAACCTAACTAACCTAAGGACATCACACACATCCATGCCCGAGGCAGGATTCGAACCTGCGACAATAGCAGTCGCGCGGTTCCAGACTGTAGCGCCCAGAACCGCTCGGCCACTCCGGCCGGCATACACTATGTGATCAAAAGTATCCGGACACCTGGCTCAAAATGACTTACAATTTCGTGGCACCCTCCATCGGAAATGCTGGAATTCAATATGGTGCTGGCCCACCCTTAGCCTTGATGACAGTTCCACTCTCGCAGACATACGTTCAATCAGGTGCTGGAAGGTTTCTTGGGGAATGGCAACCCATTCTCCACGGAGTGCTGCACTGAGGAGAGGTATCGATGTCGGTCCGCGAGGCCTGGCACGAAGTCCGCTTTCAAAAACATCCCAAAGGTATTCTATAGGATTCAGGTGAGGACTCTGTGCAGGCCAGTCCACTACAGGGACGTTATTGTCGTATAACCACTCCGCCACAGGCCGTGCTTTGTGAACAGGTGTTCAATCGTGTTGAAAAAAGTAATCGCCATCTCCGAATTGTCTACAGTGGGAAGCAAGAAGGTGCTTAAAACATCAGTGTAGTAGGCCTGTGTTGTGATGGTGCCACACAAAACAATAAAGGGTGCAAGCCCCCTCCATGAAAAACACGACCACACCATAACACCACCGCCTCCGAATTTTACTGTCGGCTACACACTGGCAGATGACGTTCACCGGTATTCGACGCACCCACACTTTGCCATCGGATCACCGCGTTGTGTACCGTGATTCGTCACTCCACACAACGTTTTTCCACTGTTCAGTCGTCCAATGTTTACGCTCCTTACACGAAGCAAGGCGTCTTTTGGCACTTACAGACGTGATGCATTGTTTATGAGCAGCCGCTCGACCATGAAATCCATGTTTTCTCACCTCCTGCCTAACTGTCATAGTAGATGCAGTGGATCCTGATGCAGTTTGGAATTCCTGTGTGATGGTCTGGATAGATGTGTGCCTATTACAGATTACGATCCTCTTCAACTGTCGGCGGTCTCTGTCAGTCAGCAGACGAGGTCGATCTGTACGCTTTTGTGCTACATGCACGTGTCCCCTCATGTGTCCACTTCACTATCACGTCGGAAACAGTGGGCCTAGGGATGTTTAGCAGTGTGGAAATCTCGCGTACAGACATATGACACAAGTGGCGCCCAATCACGTAACCAAATTAAAAGTCCGTGAGTTCCGCGAAGCGCCCCATTCCGCTCTCTCACGATGTCTAATGACTACTGAGGTCGCTGGGAGTAGCTGGCAGTAGGTGGCAGCACAATGCAGCTAAAGCGAGAAACGTATTTTTTGGGGGTGTCCGGATACTTATGATCTCATACTGTATGTCTCATTATATTGCTTTTATTAACAATTTCTTAAAAGGCATGAAAAGAAAAGGCAAAGGAAAATTTAGCATTGCAAATGAACTTCCAAGAAAGGATTGCGCTTACAGCGTTCACGACGACTGTGCAAAGAACTTTCCAAGTAGAGACTGTCATATTAAACTGTACAGGACTTCGCATTCTGACAGCTTCATTTTGACCTTCGAGCAACCCACGGCAGCTACACTAGAATATTGGGTTCCCCGAGCCGGTAATATGGATCCACCCCACTTCTGTCACTGTCATTTCTGGCCAATCCTTGTATATACCATAAAGCTGGTCGAAATCGCTGATGATGGGTAGAAGGGTTCCCCTTGTAAGTCAGACAGGAAGAAACCCAACAAAGATAAGCTTTGGCTGATAGCAAATAACCTAAAATGAAAATGAAACTTTAAACAATGTGTATCTTTCAACAAATATATTGGAAAGAAACAAATTGTAAAATGAAACAAAGTGGGGGCGAAGAGACGTAGTAGTTGATCTGTTGACTGTAGCATAGTGTCAGAAGTGTCAACAAATTAAGGGGACATCACAAAATAAAGCAAAAAAAGAATTGCAGTGACAAGATATGACGATAACGTTGATGATTAGCACGAGTACAAGCAGTATTTTGCCCCCAATACACGCCGAGCTCTATACAGAGCCTAGGTGTGTGTGTAGATGTAGAGCGGCACACGGAGCCACCAGGGGCGTGGGTGCCAGTAACAGGCAAAACCAGTCCCCGCGCGGCGGTCCAGTGGAGAGCAGCGAGAACGCCTGAAGGCGTGCATCCGGCACGGCCGGCGAGCTGGAAGTGTGAACGAGTGCGTGCCGAGTGAAAGGCGACCGGGTCGTGGCAGGAGGGGCGACCGAAAAGCGATTGCGCTGTTTACATTTCTGAGATATGTGACGCGCCGAATGTGGTCGCTTTCTCCACGCACGTTGGAGGCGTCTCTGCGGATTGAGATCTGCGTTCAGAGGCGGTGGCCATGTCGTAAGCCAAACGTCGCTTGCTACCTCGAGCTCTTCTGAACGCCCATGCATACTTCCTGCTTATGCCGCAGTCCATGTAACGTGAATTCGAGCCAACCTGAAATTTAAAGGGAAATTTCCCAAAACTCACCATTCATCTGTTGGTCATTGGAAAGTACATAACCATTTCTGCCAAGACAACGGCTAATCAACTTAATGATAAGAGACATTAAAGTAAAGCTCATTTCCATTTGGTCATAGTGTCTACAGAGGCTTTACTGTTATTAAGGATATTTGATATCCCTCTTCGTAATTAGTAGGTGGATTTCCAAAATCTTTAATAAGATAGTTTACTGTCGATCGTACAGCCAATGCTAGCCACGTTTTTTTTTTTTTCTTTTTTTTTTTACCTCATCGTAACGTTCAGCTTTGAAAAGAATTATCACACATTCTCATAACAACCGATACGATATTGTAAGATCATCTAGATCTACATTTACGGCTATCTGTAGACTCCGTAATCTACTCTGTGGCGTGTACTTGACGATACTATTGGTGCCATTATCTTCCCTCACTTCTCCGTTCAATTCGCTTATGTGACATGGGAACGTCGGCTTGAGCTGTAATGCCTCTGATTTTCTCGTCGTACTCATATGCGCGAAAAAATAGTATGTTACCCTATTCTCCCCGAAGCTTAAGCTCTCGGAATTTCAACAGCGAACTTCTCAGCGATGCGAAACGCCCTGCAGCGCCTTCCACTGCAGTTTGTTGGGCATCTCTGCAACGCTCTCGCACCGAGTAGAGGACCCCGTGACCAAACTCGTCGTTTGCCCCATCTATTCTACTCTCCTACGAGAGTCTTTCTGCACCCAAGGTCCGATTGGTCGTAAAATTAAAGCATAGTGAAAATTGGACAAGGTTTTGTGTGGGACTAAGGTTAAGCTTTATGCATACCCCTGTGGTGTTAACGAAGTCTGAACTCGGTGAACCATGCAGTGAATAGGCCACTCTCCGTAAGATCATGTGGAAAATTAAGAGAAAATCAAGCAATGGATATTATTGAACATCTGAACTCGAACAGGATCGCCTAATTAAACATGTTATGGGTATCGTAGTACGCAAGAGAAAGAAAGAAAGGTTTGATCAAACTATCGAATCTAACTATAGGTTACGATAAAGTCCTGTTTATTGCTAAAAGCATCGGCTTGGCTCCTTACAGTAACACACGTAATCATTAAGTGCACAATGGTTAAAATTAATCATTGAACATATCCAAAATACCTTGGAGCACAGGGGTGGCATTGAAAAGGAAGTGCTAATGACATCGCGCAATTTGCTATGTCCTTGTAAAGCGTCAATGATTGCTGAATTACTTAACAGATGAAGGGAAGGTCGCAGAAAAGAGCCTAAGACCATTGTTATCCTTGCCTAAGAGCATGCTGAACTCAACAAGACCCTAACTCTAAACAAATAACTACGCATCCGCCTCATACAGTGGTGCGGGTCTCCCGCATCGTCCCCTACGCTCTGTCAAGAAGTATGTGACTTCATCACCATCGCCTCGTCATGTGTGCGAAAGGTGCATATGCTTACCATAGTTCTGAAACTCAGATGCAGAGACTGTCTGCAGTGTCTCAAAATGACGATCAGCTGCTTGTCTGCTGGAAGTTCAGACGCAGACCAAGTGTTCCTCTCTGTAAGGCTTCCCCCCCTTAAGCTATAAGACGAGGTATGTCTGTCGTCTTCTACTAAAAATTCTCCTGTCACTGTCAGCAAAAGATTCGAGGCAGGCAACCGCTGCGGACATCCCGAGTTCCGCCAATGAAAAACTCTTCAAAATCCTAGCAAGCTCTCTCTTCTTAAGGAATCTGCTATGATTAGCAAGTAATAAATATCCAGTAATATAGATTCCGCCATTAGAATAGGGGCAGGAAACCGAAATCCTCTCCCACTACGAGCTTGGATTCACGTTTCCACTTGCGAGTTTTCCTCCGTGTTGCAAAAATAATTTTGATGACCCAGTCTTGAGCCGCCTTACGAAACTTTTTCATCAAAATACAGCAGACCTCGATCCGCAATATCCTTTCTTCCATGAGTGTCAGTTCTGCAAGGTCCGCGGGAGAGCTTTTGTGAAATTTGACAGAACTGAAGCTGTGGGGACGGGCCCTGGGTCGTGCTTAGGTAGCTCAGACTGTAGAGTACTTGCCCGCGAAAGGCAAAGGTTCCGAAAAATGGCTCAAATGGCTCTGAGCACTATGGGACTTAACATCTGAGATCATCAGCCCCTAGAACTTAGAACTACTTCAACCTTACTAACCTAAGGACACCACGCACATCCATGCCCGAGGCGGGATTCGAACCTGCGACCGTAGTAGTCGCACGGTTCCGGACTGAAGCGCCTAGAACCGCTCGGCCGCAAGGGTTTCGAGTTCGCGTCTCGGTCCGGTACAGTTTTAACCCGAGAGAAAGTTTCATATCAGCGCACACTTCGCTGCAGAGGCAAAATTTCATTCTGGAAACAGCTGACCATCTTTGTGTCCAGCAGATTATGTTCATAATCGTTGGTGTTTATTTCAGTTACTTGCATCCCTCGCTCAGTGCTTCGTAAGTTTTCCCATCCCCTTGCAGATTCTTTTCTATTTAGAAACTGCTGAGTTGGGCCTACTCCCTCCAGCTGTGTCCGACACCCTGGTGCTGACTCCGCCCCAAAGAACGCTCTTCGCCCATTGTACACATGCCAGCGAATCTGTCTTTTAGCGACAGAACATTTTTCCACCCGTTTTACATCTGCGACCATCACATTCCCTGTCAGCCAGAGGACGCATCTCAAAAACTATTTTATCCTTCGCCACCATATAGAAATGAATTGAAGAATTACTAATAATCATTGGCGTTTATTTCAGTTAGTTGCATACTTTCATGCTTCGCTTGCAGTCAGAATCGATTTGGCAGTATAATTTAAATAGTGTGTTATTAATCGGGTTAAGGAGCAATTTCGGGAAAAACTGTCCCGTAAAAGTTGCTCAAATATACTGTGCACTGTCTCTAGTACGCCTGTCGATCGTGTCACATAGTACTTTTCAGTTCTGAGTGCGCAAGAATCACGTAAAGATGCCTATATCAGTAGAGTCTTCCACCAAGTGTGAAGTGTTTCTGTCAATGCTGAGGGGTTCCACTTTATTTCATGCAGCCCACGTGACGTATCTGTCAGGCGTGACAGCAAAGTGCGCAACGGTGCAGCAACTCTAAAGCAAGTTTCACAGAAATTCTTGAAGCAGGCGGTCAGGGAAGGAAGCAAGTGTCAGCCAATGATCTTGGTCGAGTGGATCAGGCAATTCGGGAAAATCATCTGTTCACAATTTGGTAGCACGTTAGACAAATGTCTAAGTCATAGCAGCGACTATGTAGGAAAACAAACAGTAAAATACACATCCCGAAATCCCAGAGCTTTCAACAATAACTCAATTTCTTTTCCATTGTTCCACTGGCGATCGAAATTAAGCCGTTACGTACGAAACAACAAACGCAAAAGTAATATACCCTTTCTACTCTCGTTGCATTGGTCCACTCAGCATACAGATAACGGCTCCATCTAGCGGCCGAAAGCAAGACGAAAGTATCTCCTTATTAAGGATAGATAGGTCGTGTGGAAGTGTTGCTCATGAGAGTCAAATTTTAACATCAGTTTTCTTTCAGAAATATTCCTTTCTTCTTAGTCTTCCTGCTCCTACTTCGCCTTGTGTCTTTCCTTCACTTTTGCATTTCAATTCTTTTCGCCTGTCACTAAATGTGCCCCCATGGAAATGTCGCCCAGGACACAGCTTCCACCTGCGATATGCAAGTTATGCCACTGAACATGACAGCATCCAACTAACCCTGGGATCCATAATGGTGGACAAGACTTCGTATTCCTAGAGCCACACAGTAGCTTTACGTGGAAGCAATGCTTAGACAGATATCAGACAGAGTCTGTGACTGGACGTGTGTGATCCAGAGTACACCACTGTGTCCCTACATAGGTAGGTGCTGTACTGTCAAAATAATGGGGCTGTCGTTTGGCTGCTACTTGTGATGCACTCTTCTGTTACTAATATGAATGTTTTCTCCATCCTGGGGTCGTCGCCTCAGGGTTGAAGTGATGTTAGAGGCGATTTGCAACTCCTTGCCCATTTCACACTTGGCTTCTAACCGGCCAGTTATCCGAAACACGTACTATCATCCAGATGTCTTCACAACCAACGTATAACTACAGTACCCCTCAATGACATCAGAAAAGCATAACTGTTATTTGATATGTTAAATATGTACACAAAAAAGCTATATTTCTATAGAAATATAATTTTATACACTTAAACAAACAAAAAACAGAAAAATTCAGAAAATGGCTCTGAGCACTGTGGGACTCAACTGCTGAGGTCATTAGTCCCCTAGAACTTAGAACTAGTTAAACCTAACTAACCTAAGGCAGGCAGGATTCGAACCAGCGACCGTAGCGGTCTTGCGGTTCCAGACTGCAGCGCCTTTAACCGCACGGCCACTTCGGCCGGCCCAGAAAAATTATATTTCACTTTCATCAAGATATCTTGTCTTGGATTTAACGACAAACTCACAAACTCAGGTATATTGCGAGTCTGTATGTTTCCACACATCCTTAAAGGTGTTCCAGAGATGCTCCTTACGTTTTTTCAAACAACTTACGTGAATTCAGCCAGGTAACATTAACAGCGACCGCCAGATTTTTCGGCGGGAGCACACCGCGCCATTTTCAACGCAAACTGCAACGGACAGGCGATGTACAGGCAAATTTAAGACCTCGGTTCTAGGACTAATGCAGGAAAGATAACACACACACTGAACACTAGTGCCACCAAAGATGACCGAAGTCGGAGATATCTATAGTGAGACTACGGTCTAACAGGTGAAGTAACATTGACTCTGTCTCTCTGTTTTTTGACAAGGGAGAGAGCAGGCTTCCAAACAGCGTTTAAACAAAAACCTCCATCCCTGTTTACAAGGTTGCTTGCTAATTTAATCTGAACTGCCTCCTTAATAACATTGTCCCAATAGCTGGACTTGCAAGCCAGTATCTCGGCGTTGTATAACGTAGGGTGACCAGTACCCAAGCTGTAATCGTGTGTGCCGTTTATGCTCAGTACATCAATCCTCCACGGCCCTGGCAGTTTGACCAATATATGCCATGCCGCAGCTACAAGGAATACGATATACACCCGCCTTACGCAAATCAAGATCATCCTTAACGGAACCCAAAAGCACTCTAATTTTAGATGGAGGTCGGAAAACTCGTATTTCCGTAAAATCTTGTTGTGTAAACTTCTCGGATACGTCTGACCATTTCACACAGACCATTCCAGTTGGGATGTAATGACGGTTTTGGGAGGGCACGCCCTATCTTTCAGTACCTTCTGTTTTTTCTTCAATGCAATGTACTTGTTATAGAACGCCGACCGATGCTATTATCCTGTTGTTATGTGAACCGTATCCCCAGCTAGAAAGAACGTCAGAACTACTACTTATTCGTTACGACATAATAGATTTTGTAGGTTATAGCTTCCACGAACTAATATTCCAAAGCATGACATGAGAGAATTGCTCAGCTTAATTTTGATACTTATTTCGAAAATCCTTTTGAAGCAATTAGAGTAATTCAGTCGAACCACGACGTCAAAAGAGATTGCTTCTGTAAATTATTTCACTTCAACTACACGTATGCTATGAACCATGTACCTTGCCGTTGGTGGGAAGGCTTGCGTACCTCAGCGATACAGATAGCCGTACAGTAGGTGCAGCCACAACGGAGGGATATCTGTTGAGAGCTCAGGCAAACGTGTGGTTCCTGAAGAGGGGTAGTAGCCTTTTGAGTAGTTCCAGGGTCGTCTGGATCATTGACTGATCTGGCCTTGTAACATCAACCAGAACGGCCCTGTCATGCTGATACTGCGGACGGCTGAAAGCAAGGGGAAACTGTAAGCGTAACTTTTCCCGGGGACATGCAGCTCTACTAATGTGTGGTTAAATAACGACGGCATACTCTCGGGTAAAATATTCCGGAGGCAAAATAGCCCCCCAGTCGGATTTCCGCGCGGGGTCTATCAGAAGGACGACGTTATCAGGAGAAAGGAAACTGGCGTTCTATGGATCGGAGATAAATGTCAGATCCCTTAATCGGGCAGGTAGGCTATAAAGTTAAAAAAAGTAAATGCGTGGTTAAAGTTAGATATAATGGGAATTAGTAAAATTCGTTGGCTGGAGGAAGACGACCCCTGATCAGGCAAATACAGAGTTATAAATACAAAACTGGAGTAGTGCGTTTACATTTTGCGGCGTGCAGTGCAGTTGTAGCGGTTATAAAGCTAAGTACTGAGAAACACATTTGTGCACTGTTATACAGTTATTAAATTTAATAGTTTTCAGCGGTGCTTCGTGCTGTCTGTGGCGAAATAACGATTTAATAAGCTTTTGGAAACGTTCGCTCGCTGTGTTTTTTAGAGTTTTCTCTGCCTTTAAGTCGTTTAGTAAATATCGTGCTTAAATTTTCAGCTGACGTTTATTATTTTCTAGTGAAGTATTTGCCTAAAATTTTCATTCAGTGTTTTAACTTCGTTTAGTGTTCCAGCGGCAGTTTGAATTTTTGGTTTTAGCTAATAATTTTGTGAAGTTTTGTTGGTAATGGTATTAGCTGTGGTGTAGTAGTATTAATACAAGTAGTTGCTTTCTTAGTAGACGGATAATTGCGAGACCGCTGTTGTTAAAGAGTACTACTAGTGTAACTGAACTTTGGTAACGTAGACATATAGCATGAGTGAGAAGTGTGGGCTCTGCC